>NC_057798.1:95894580-96160751 GCF_018294505.1 Triticum aestivum
AATAGATCTAGAAAGAATTAGTCCAAGAAACTTGATGATGCATTATGGGCTTATAGAACTGCATATAAAAATCCTATGGGTATGTCTCCATATAAAATGGTTTATGGAAAAGCATGTCACTTACCTCTCGAACTAGAACATAAGGCATATTGGGCCATTAAAGAGCTTAATTATGATTTCAAACTTGTCGGTGAGAAGAGGTTATTTGACATTAGCTCACTAGATGAATGGAGAACTCAAGCCTATGAGAATGCCAAACTGTTTAAAGAAAAAGTTAAAAGATGGCATGACAAAAGGATACAAAAGCGTCAGTTTAATGTAGGTGATTATGTGTAGTTTTTTAACTCTCATTTAAGATTTTTTGCAGGAAAACTCCTCTCTAAATGGGAAGGTCCTGACATTATCGAGGAGGTCTATCGTTCCGGTGCCATAAAAATCAACAACTTTGAAGGCACAAGTCCGAAGGTGGTGAACGGTCAAAGAATCAAACATTATATCTCGGGTAATCCCATAAATGTTGAAATTAATGTTATTGAAACCATAACCCCGGAGGAATACATAAGGGACACTTTCTAGAATGTTTCAGACTCCAAAAAGGAATAGGTATGTGGTACGGTAAGTAAACCGACTCCAAAATAGTTCTAATAGCATTTTTTCTCCGTTTTGGAATATTTAAGAAAATAGGAAAATAAGAAGTAGTCCGAAGAGGACACGAGGCATCCACGAGGGTGGACGGCGTGTCCTACCCCCTGGGCGCGCCCCTGCCTCGTGGGCACCTCTTGTGCCCTTCAGACTCAATTTTCTTGCACGATACTTCTTTTGGTCGGTAAAAATTCATTATATAATCTCCCAAAGGTTTTGACCACCGTACCATGACAAAGTCCTCTGCTTTTGTTTCGAACTGTTTTTCTGACAGATCTAGATCACGCCCCCAAGGACAAGTTTTTCGAGAAGGTCATCAACCCATACCTCGTGGACGTCCTGCAACACCCTCAAACCATTGAGACACGTGAGGGGGTGCTGCACATCCGCGATGTTGAGGGACCAAGGAGGACCGGAAGCGTGGAGAGAAGACTCGAAGCAATGGAACAACAAGTTTTCAAGTGCCAAGGGATGGTGGAACGCGGACTCAACGCCAACCACATGATGATCGAGGAGTTCACCAACATCCACAAGCTAGATGCCAAGAACATTGGGGAGACCATCTTCAAGCTTCATGAGAAAATCAAGCACCTCCAAGCCCATATCTATGACCTGCAAAATCAAAACTATGAGTATGAATATAGATTCAAGAGGATGAGTTTGGCTGCAGATTTGAGGATCCCGGAGACTCGATCATCCTTCTATGATGATGAGCCTATGCCTTGGAAGATGGACGACAAGCCTAAATCATCATCACCTCCGAAGAAGGAGACATAATCACATGGGTATTGACACTCTCCTTGGCAACTGCCAAGCTTGGGGGAGGTGCCCCAGTATCGTATCACCATCACACTCCTGTCTTTACCGTTTTTCTTAGTTTGATCCTTTTGGTAATATCTTGATCTAGTAGAATAAAGTTTTAGTATGATCTAGTTTGGAGCTTTGCTTTATGATCCTTCTATGTAATCAAGTTCGTGAGCTATATATAATAAAGATTAGTGTTGAGTCAAGGGCTTGATTATCTTACTTTGATCTTGAGGGAATAAAAGAAAGAATAAAAAGAAATAAAAGAGATCATATTGATCTTATGGAGAGTAATGACTTCACATATAAAGAGTATGATGAATAAAAGTTGTTGAGAGTTGGCAAACATAGTTTTGGTCATCGTTGCAATTAATAGGAAGTAATAAAGAAAGAGAGGTTCTCACATATAAATATACTATCTTGGACATCTTTTATGATTGTGAGCACTCATTAAAATATGACATGTTAAAGAGTTGATGTTGGACAAGGAAGACAACGTAATGGGTTATGTTTTCTTATATCCGATATAAAGTATATTCTCATGGATCATCCAACATGTTGAGCTTGCCTTTCCCCCTCATGCTAGCCAAATTCCTTGCACCAAGTAGATATACTACTTGTGCTTCCAAAATATCCTTAAACCTGGTTTTGCCATGAGAGTCCACCATATCTACCTATGGATTGAGTAAGATCCTTCAAGTAAGTTGTCATGTTGCATGCAATAAAAATTGCTCTCTAAATATGTATGATTTATTAGTGTGGAGAAAATAAGCTTTATATGATCTTGTGATGTGGAAGCAATAAAAGCGACAGACTGCATAATAAAGGTCCATATCACAAGTGGCAATATAAAGTGACGTTCTTTTGCATTAAGATTTCGTGCATCCAACCATAAAAGCACATGACAACCTCTGCTAACCTCTGCGAAGGGCCTATCTTTTATTCTTGTCTTATACATTATGCAAGAGTCATGGTGATCTTCACCTTTCCTTTTTATATTTTATCCTTTGGCAAGCACATTGTGTTGGAAAGATCCTGATATATATATATATATATCCAATTGGATGTAGTTAGCATGAACTATTATTGTTGACATTACCCTTGAGGTAAAAGGTTGGGAGGCAGCACAACCCCTATCTTTCTCTGTGTCCGATTAAAACTTCATACCCATAAGTATTGCGTGAGTGTTAGCAATTGTGAAAGACTAAATGATAGTTGAGTATGTGGACTTGCTGAAAAGCTCTTATAATGACTCTTTCTGATGTTATGACTAATTGCAATTGCTTCAATGACCGAGAGCATAGTTTGTTAGTCCTCAATGAAGTTTCTGATTCATACTTGACATTGTGGATAGGTTTACTTGAGCGTAAGAAATCATATGACAATATATATATGTTGCTGTTATAAGAATGATCATGATGCCCTCATGTCCATATTTTATTTTATCGACACACCTATCTCTAAACATGTGGACATATTTTTCGTTACACTACAAAAAAAATACACTTCCGTGATGATACGTGTTTGTCACAGTAGGTCGCGTTTTTTGTCATGCATGTACATCCATGACGATTTTATGACAGAATTAAGATAGTCATACCTGTGCTGTCGTAGAAGTGTTCCATGACATTACCAAAATTATCATCACGGAAGTGTCCACTTTCATGACGATAAATCGCGCGTCACAGAAGTGCTTTTGTCAAGGGTGACCGACACGTGGCATCCACTGTAACGGAGCGCCGTTAAGCTATCGGGTCGGGTTTTGGATCCGATAACCCGTTAACAGCCCTGACCAATGGGGATTTTCCACGTGTAAAATCATCATTGGCTGGAGGAAACACGTGTCGGCTCATCGTTGGGACAGATGTCATTCACTCATTGGACAGAAGGTGCCTATGATACGTCGACACGTGGCATGGCCCAACAGTGGCCCATTCCTGTGAAAAGCCCGACCCGTTTGACTTGGTCAAAAGGTGGCGGGCCAGCCTATGGAAAGCCTGTTAATGGCATGTTCGCATATAGCCCATTTACAGCCCGCTAACCCAAGGCCCGTTACACCCTATCCGAATTAGGCCCAGTAGCATCATCTGGGCCATCCAATATGATTCCATCCCGTTTTCACTTCTGGCCCATGTATGGCCCATGACGTCTTTCAGCCCATATGAGGCCCTTTGTAACTATTGGCCCATTAACGACCCGTGGTGAAACTGGCCCGTAATGAATAGTGTATCACTTTACACCCATAAATGACCCGTGGTGAAATTGGCCCGTAATGAACAGTGTATCACTTTATACCCATTAACGGCCTATTATTCCATTGGGCCGTTTCTAGCCCAAGTTATCTTTCGGCCTTCTGAGGGCCCATTTTTTCTTGGGCTCATTTGCAACATTCGGTTACTTACGACCCGTTACTGTCATTTTCTGCTTGTGGGCCAAATTCAGCCCGTCGTTACAGTTGGCCCGTTTGTGGACCGTTAATCTGCTGGGCCATTTTCATAGCATCATCAAATACGGCCTATTGACGGCCCGTTATGGTCATCCTATAAAACGTACGATTTCCATTAAAGGCCCGTCTATGGCCCATTAAAGGCCCGTACAATACCCATAAATGAGTCGTCCCTTACAAGGCCCATGGATCCTACGAGACGTAGAAGGCCCATGAATCCTACGGGACATAGAAGGCCCATGGATCCTATGAGACGTAGAAGGCCCATGGATCCTACGGCCCAATGAAGGCCCATGGATCCGACGGCCCATTGAAGGCCCATGGATCCGACGACACATTGAAGGCACATGGATCCGACGGCCCATTGAAGGCCCATGGATCCGACAGCCCGTACATGACCCATGGATCGTACGGCCCGTGAAGGGCCATGGTCGGGCGAGTTGGGCCCCGTTTGAATGATATAGCATATTCAAAGAATTATCCTACTCAATACTATCACCTCTAAAAAGCATACACTATACAACAAAGAGATCAAGGCATAGAAAGGTAGAATAATCCTACACTATACAATAAAGAAATTACAGCCGATTATACCCACTGGGCATTATGGTTCGGCACAGGTGTTAATAAAGCATACACAAACAACAAATTACATACACTGGGCAAATACAGCTCATACATCATGGACGCGCATCAACTTAACTCCATTTGAACTATAATCGATTGGCCGGATTCAGGTAGCACAAATTTCAGTCTGCAAAATCTCCAATTCCTTCATGGTTACCTCAGTGTCTTGTTTCATTTTTTGACTCCTGCATCTAATACCTGCATGTCGAGTCTCAACTTGTTGATTAAATGTTGACAATCATGTACACGTTGTCTTGCCACCTCTAGTTGATGCTCGAGAACATCAGCACATTCCAATTCCAATCCATAATCATTCGGTAACAGCCATGCCGCACTGCTCACAGATCTTTGTGTTGATGTCACTTCATCCTGAAATGTTTCTGTAAGTACACATGACCAGGGCGAAAATATAGTTACAACAGTGAAGCGAGAAAGACACTATTTTGTACTACATGGCAAAACAGGACTAACAATAGTGTTACACATCACTTTCAAAAAAAAATGTTACACGTCATGAAGCATAAGTAGGTGATATTTTAAAAATTATAAAAAAGATAGTCTGTGCAGCCTGCATACAGAAATCCCTCTTAGTTCACCAGAGGAGCATGATGTTGGGGCCCAATCGAAAACACAGACAAGTTACAAATTTAGACAGCACGTTGCGTATAAGCAAGCAGTTGGCCATTCTGTATCTCAATTAAAGTCTTAGGGAGCATAATGAATAGCAGAGGGTTTCATACAAACATACTACAACAGGCAAAACTATGCAATCATCAACGTAGTATAAACTAGATTGTGAGCCTAATGCAATAATAGTTGGTTAATAGACTTCAAAGCTTCAGGCACACTTCGACAGAGTAATTAAATGGTAAGGCCTTTAATTATGTCAACTAATAGTTATACAAGTACCGAACATTAGGCATGATTATTTGGGCATCTCATTAACTGAGGACAAACAAAGCAATTGAAAAGAGCAAATTAACTATGCCTGAAACAAACAAGGAATTGAACTGTTAAGTTGCATACAGTGACTTACCTTAGCAGGTTGAAGAGGCTCAGCGCAGCTCCTACTTCTCTTGCAAGGCTCCTTCCTAACATCTTGTACTTGGAAATCCTCAATCTTATCTTCATTGCACCCCCTCTGCAAGGTGACACAAACTAGTTACTCGTCTCCTTGGAAGATAAATATGCATACTTTCCAGTCTGTGAACACAAAAGGATGAGATTATAACAAAACAACACCACATAATGAAACATGCCGCATCTCTTGCACTTGCACACAATGAAATGAGCATTTACTATGTCTGCACTATGTAAAAACTAGGCATACCTTCGAACTGGATCTCCAGGTACTCTTGGAGAGCCTACTGTAGTGTACAGCCAAACCTTTATGTCACCTATGAGTTAGACAAGGCCCCACTACAGCAGCCCTTAGTGTTTAAATCGTTGACAAGCTCTGTTAGAGTGTTAGGTCAAGAACAACAAGTAATCAAAGCAAACAGTCCTAGTATGGCTGGCTGATGCAAACAAGCAATTGAACAGATGTGTGAGCAAATCTTACATATCAAGAAAAGAAGCAAAGAAGGAGGCTTAAAGACCATCACTTGACTGACCAGATTTAAGGGGCATTTAAACATCATGTGCAACGTATGAACTAACATAAACATTGCATATTCCAGATTCTACAATGGAATGCACATGTATTAGGTTATGCCATGTATGATGATGCCTAAATGTACAGATAGCAGGCAGGAGTGATTCATCATTGCACGCACAATTGAATTGCAGGTTAAGGGCCAGTTCGATTCCGCCTTTTCAGGGCATATTGTCAAAATAAGCCATAAAAGATGTAAAGAAGTCATTTTTGAGTTATGGGCTTGGGCTTAACTAATTTCGCTTTGGAGGGGGGTGTTTCGGGTAGAACCTCACTAAAAATTGAAGGGAAGGGGAATAGTGAAATGACTCTGTTGTCTGCCTATATTACACTCAAAATGCAACTGCTGACGCCCGTGTCACACCTGACCCTCAAGTAAAAACAAACACGCAAGCATTCATTGCCTGCCCGCTTGCATCTCCTCTCCCCTTTCCCTCTACCTCGATCCCCTGCCTGCAGCACTAGGGTTCCTCCAGCGAGCCGTCGCCACTGGTCCCATCTGGCCTGGTCCTCGACGATGCTATGTCCAGCTAGGCTACATGGCCGGCGGGTAGGGGCAAATCTCCCTGGCTGCTCCTCCCTCTGGCGCCGCCCCTCATTCTCATGGTCTCCAGCAGCTGCTCCACTATGGTTCGTCCAACGCACTACTCCGGCGGGCGCTGCACAACTACGGCTGATGCCACACTGCGGCAGAAGGCACCTTATTCCCCCTCCCCTCCTCCCAGGCCATGGCCTTGAGGTGCTGTTGAAGGATGAGCTCATCCAACAAGGTGAGGATCTCCTCTGATTTTTTGCCAAATTTTCATTCTGATCCACTATACGATGAATTGCTATGAGCTGCTTCTGCTGCTGCTATATGATGCATTGCTATGAGCTGCTCCTGCTGCTGCTATATGATGAATTGCTATGAGCTGCTGCTGCTGTATGATGAGTTGCTATGAGCTGCTGCTGCTGCTATATGATGAATTGCTATGAGCTGCTGCTGCTGCTATATGATGAGTTGCTATAAGCTGCTCCTGCTGCTGCTATATGATGAATTGCTATGAGCTGCTCCTGCTGCTGCTATATGATGAATTGCTATGAGCTGCTCCTGCTGCTGCTATATGATGAATTGCTATGAGCTGCTGCTGGTATATGATGAATTGCAGACTGCTGCTGCTGTATGATGAGTTGCTATGAGCTGCTGCTGCTGCTATATGATGCTTTCAGGTGGTGCTGCTATATGATAATAACCAGCCACTTGGACCATCGAATTTCAATAAATAATTGTTCTTCATTTAAATGTGGGTCATGCGTTCTTCGTTTAAATTAGGCAATGGGATCTCTATGGAAAACATTGACCAAAGTAGATTGTGCCAAGTAGATGGTATCTTTGTATTTGCATTTTGAGCAAATAGTGATGGTCTGTTTTCCTATCATATTAATTACTGCACTGGGTTCAATTTGTGATGTTTGCAAGTCAAATTAATTTCCATATGGGCAGCAAAATGAAAAATATATAATGCAATCTAGACTTTCCACTGATCATACCAAAGATAAGCTGAAAACGCAATGAAAAGAACTGGTTGGCTTATTACATGGAGCTTATATTCACAGGTGCTTATTTTCTTAGGATAACTCGTAATAACTGTCCCTAAGAAACTTGGCTAATAGAACTGGCATACAAATAACATGTCACGATGATTGCAATGGAGGAGTGACGTACCATAGCACACTGTATAGGCTCACCGCTGCCTCTCCTTTTTTTGCGATGTTCCATGAAATTGCCACATACATCTTGTACTTTTTCATTGTGTAACCCTATCTGCAAGTTGACACGGCTAATTTCAGACATCTCTACATGATACTACATTGCATATCCCTTGCGCATATTTAAACCACCAATTAACGATTGTGTGCGTACCATAAACTAGCCATGACTCTGTATGCTGGACTAGCAGGCACTCTAAGGGAGCCTAATGTAGTGCACTGGAATTCCTACATGCCACCTACGATTTTGTGTAATGTACTGCCCCTGTTCCTAAATATATGTCTTTGTAGAGATTCCAGTATGGACCACATACAGATGTATATAGATGCATTTTCGAGTGTAGATTCACTCATTTTGCTCCGTATGTAGCCTATAGTGGAATCTCTAGAAAGACTTATATTTAGGAACGGAGGTACGAGGTAGTATCATGTATGACATCTACATATCTAATTTAGCAGCCAGTAGTAGAAATCATTGTCTGCACAAAGGGATTACTGGTCGAAAATCCTAGCAAAGCACGCTGGCAGGCACAGAACAATACAAGAGAGAGAGACGCGCTTACAAGATCATAGCAATGCCTCAGTCCAGGATCTTGGTTGGCCAAGCTGTTAGATCCAGAAGAAACATCGTCCTTGTAGTTTTTGCCAGCTGCATAACAGGTAACAGCGACCGGTTAGTATATTTGAAGTACATCGGGCAGGTGATGCTGGACGGGTTTAAAGGTGACAAGTACCTAGGCCGTGGCGGGTGCTTGGCATCTCTCCAGACGGTGGGAATCAGGTTAGAAACGTCAAGGGTGATGACGCTGCGCTGGCTGTCGGGGTCCGGTAAGGAGATCTAGAACCGTCGAGTAGGGTGTTTGTGGAGCGGCTCCGGTAGGGTGGACTACGGTGTGGGCGAAGCGGATCTGTGGCCGTGGACGAGGGCATAGGTGAAGCTGCTCCGGTGGTTGGGTTAAGGATGGTGTCGACGACGCGGATCTGCGGCCGTGGACGGGGCGTCAGAAGCTGCTCCGGTGGTTGGGTTAAGGATGGTGTCGACGATGCGGATCTGCGGCCGTGGACGGGGCGTCAGAAGCTGCTCCGGTGGTTGGGTTAAGGGTGGTGTTGACGATGCGGATCTGCGGCCGTGGACGTGGCGTCAGAAGCTGCTCCAGTAGGTTGGATGAGGGTGCGAGGAAGCGGATCTGAGGCCGTGGAGTTGTGAGTTGGCAAAGCGGCCCCGGTAGGGTTGAGAATGGTATAGGCGAAGCTACTCCGGTAGGGTTGACGATGGTGTCGGTGAAGCGGCTCCGGTAGGGTTGAGGAAGGTGTCGGCGAAGCGGCTCCGGTAGGGTTGAGGAAGGTGTCGGCGAAGAGGATCAGAGGCCATCGATGGGGGCATCGGTGGGGCGGTTCCGGGGTGTGTGGACGAAGCATCTCCGGTGGGGAGTACGAATGAGCCGCTGCAGATGCACGGCGGTTGACGAGAGTACCGACAAAGCAGATCCGGCACCGTGGACAAGGCCGGCACTGAATGGGCCGTGGTACAGTGCTGGATGAGCAATCTACTTGTTTCTAGGGGAGGTGGGAGGGGTACATGCGCCCGCAGAAGCAGATTCGGCGAGGTGGACGCCGCTGGCAGTGAATGGGCTATGGTACGTCGGTGGATGAGCAGTCTAGGGTTTCGAGAGGGGAGGGGAGAAAGGGTGATGAAGTACGGACGGCGTGATGTAAGATGCTCTGGTGCTGTGGAGTTAGTCGTTTTTGCCGGAGGGGGAGAGGAAATGGGGGTGCCGTTTAGTGGGGGGAACCGGAAGTTACCAAAGCAGCCCTGACCTATCATGTAGATGAGGGCGGTATTGTAACTGTTGGTCTCCGTGCACCAAGGACAAAAGGGAGATTTCGCATGCTAAAGACTAAGGTGGCGGAAATTTTAGAAGGAGGCGGGAGATTTTGCCGCCCGCGGGATCGTTCGTATCCAGTTTCAACTAATTTTGGACCGTGCTAGCGGGAAGGTCATGCTAGACTGTGTACACGGGGCACGCGTCAGCAGTTAATAACTGGTGTGAAGTCCACCCCAGAAAAAAAGACAATAACTCGGGATGATGCGCCGATAACTTGGACGTTCACACGGGCGCGGCCAATCGTACGGGTGTAGTGGCGCGTTCACAAAAAAGGGATCAAACGCTCAGCCTATGTATTTCTCGTGTAAATAGATAATTTAGTGCCATTGGTTATTTACTTTAAACATAATGCATTGACGTGTTAGTGTAGAGGCGCACAAAAAGAAATGGATATTGTAGTTAGCTACTTAAAAGTGTTACCTCATATGATTACATAGCCTCCATTTCATAAATTGCGTACCCGTTGAATTCATATATGAATATTACATATATTACTTCAAAATAGAAACTTAAATCATCCAAGACTAATGAATTTGAATGCAAGAGTAACAATGGTGCATGTGCATGATAGCTACATTGGTTGTTTGAAGAAACATCACTGTAACTTTGGCATGCACAACTGAAAAGGTTTATTTAAATAGAAAAAAATGTGATATGTGAGTGTCCAATCTTTATAGCGTTGAATCGATATTGTACCTTTGGCCACGATACGAAGTAGATATTGACTTATGTTCAAGCGATGCACGTCCACGATCGCTAGATAGTGATACGTGAATGAATTGTGCAATCTCTCTCACACGCATACATATCTCATTTCCCTGTGGGCATCGGAATCACACACGCGCACTTCGTGTATTTCTCTCCCTCCGTCAGGGTTAAATTCGTCTTTCTACCCCGTCCTACAAGTCTCTCACACAGAAACACACACGCTCTCTATGTCTAACACGCCCACCCCTTTAATTCCGCCCACCCACAGCCACTAATGTCTCAAAGTATAATAATGTCTCTCACACATATGCTATCTACCTATCCCTTAATATAGCTAGATATGTGTCACACAAACTCCTTCTCCCTACTAGCAAGATGCCCATGCGTTGCACGGAACATCAAGATGCATTTGTATGAGAAGTTTATCTTGTGGGAGAAAAGGATGAACGAGGGAATGCCTTATTTGCAAATGCGGAGAGGGGTGTGGGTATCTTTTTGCAAAATTGCCATATTTTCCTTCCTGTCCGTCGGATATAAATCGGATGGCCTATATTGCAGGATGGCAGGAACACCATCATCACCAACTCTGTTTTTTATAAGAGTAGAGATATGTGAGTGTCACTGCCCCCCCCCCCACACACCCACACTTCCCAACACCGAAGGAGTAGGGTGACACCTCGATCTTGATACTAATCTATTGACTGGCTTCTCTCTCAAACATAACACACACACACACACACACTACCCGACACCGAAGGAGTAGGTTGGCAACATCGATCTTGATAATAATCTATCTACTCCTCTTTCAAACACACACACACACCACACACACACACACACACACACTCGCTAATTGTGCCCTATGCCTACCGCGCACACCTCTCGATACGTCTTTCTCTCCTCCCCAACAATGACAACAGAAGGGTGACAACTCAATCTGATCATAATATGTTAATTGGTTTCTCTCTCAAACATTGTGTCTCAGTGCCTCGCTCGATAGCCCCCTCGATATGTAGACTTCTCGCGCGCGCACAACTGTAGTGACGATGATGCTGAACCTAGTGTGCCTTGTTTTTTACCGGCCTCATGTGATAGTTTTCACCCTGTTTCTGTCAATTAACCAAGGCAACCTTTTCTTTGTTACTACTAGTGAATCTGAAATCATTCGGGGCAGACATAAAATATATCACTTCAACCCAATTATCGCAGCAACTATTTTAAAAGAAATTAGCTAGCTGCCCGTGCGTTGCACGGAACATCAAGATGCATTTGTATGAGTAGTTTATCTTGTGAGAGAAAAGGCTGAACGAGGGAAGGCCTTATTTGCGAACGTGGAGAGACGTGTGGGTATATTTTTGCAAAATTGCCATAGTTTCTTTCCTATCCGTTAGATATAAATCCGACGGCCTATATTGCAGGATGGCACGCACACCATCATCACCAACTCTGTTTTCTACTCCCTCCGTCCGAAAATACTTGTCATCAAAATGGATAAAAAGAGATGTATCTAAAACTAAAATACGTCTAGATACATTTCCTTTTATCCATTTTGATGACAAGTATTTCCGGACGGAGGGAGTATTTGTCTTTTTAGAGATTTCAACAAGTGACTATGACCGGACCTTACCAACATACTCAAAAAAGTAGTCCATAATTTTGATGTTACCCTCTTTTCTTGGCGGTGCAGTGCCATCTGGATACCTCATAAATAAATCAAGGACAAATCTGACCCCTTCCTGAAAAGACATACGTAGCAAAATGAGTGAATCTACACTCTAAAATATGTCTACATACACATCCGTATGTGGTAGTCCATTTGAAATCTGAAAAAGACAAATATTTAGGAACGAATGGAGTATATATAAGAGTAGACATGGAGATATATCTCCAGCATGGTCTACAACAAAAATGTGCTGGGCTGGTTAGCGCCGGATGCTCGCAACGCGATGACATGAGTTCGAATTCTGTCTTTTAACTTTAGATTTTTATATTATATATTACTCTACTTATTTAATATATACTTCTTTCGCTACTGTACTGACAGTGGAACCCACAGAGTACTTAGAATATTAAGGATGGACTTGTTTCTTTTTAACTTTCTGTACGAAGCTGTAGCCACCCTGCAAGTCACGTGTACACTGTACATGCAATTAACTTTTTATAGAGGGACAATCATACAGGCAATTAACTCAAATGGATTGGATGTCACTCTATTATTTCCAGCATAAAGAGCATCTCCAACGGCAGCCGGCAAATTTCCTCCCGCTTCCTTCCGCGGAGGACGACATCAAACGCCAGCGGCATACATTTTTACAACTCTAACCAACCAGATGAAATTCGTGCAAACACGGACTGATTTCATATAAGCATGAAGGATTTCGTATAAAAAAGCCGGATCTTCATATAAACATGATGGATTTCATTACATTTACATGAACTAAGAGGTGCCAATCCGGCTCTCTTGTATAATTAATACTCCCTCCGTCCGGAAATACTTGTCCTAGAAATGGATATATCTAGACTTATTTTAGTTCTAAATGGCCGCCCGCGGATCCCTTTGTCTTCCTCATGTCCGTCAGACACTTGCGGGGTCGACGAAGGTCCTCGGAAGAGACGAAGCAGCAAAGAAACCACCTGAATCCGCGGTCGTCGCCTCGGCGGTGGCCTTCATGGGTCCCAAGTGGCGGCGGCCTCCCGTGTTCTACTTCTCCTCGATGATGGCGGCGGACACGGAGAAGCTGGCCACCGACTCGTCGCTCTCCACGCACCCGGCTTCTGTCTCTGCCTGCATGGCGCTGCCGCAGGCACGGGAGGCGCGCCCACAGACACGGGAGGCGCGGCCACCGCAGACACTGGTGGCGCGGTACGACGCGGCAGCGACGGCGCCCGTACCGGCGTGCTCGCCGCCGTGCCGGCGTGGAGCAACTCGCCACTCCTCATCGAGCTGAACTGGAGCGGCGAGTTGCTGAACCACGCGCCTGCTTGGGGCGGCAACTGGCTCCGTCGGGCCAAGCGAGGTTGGTGAAGCACCGAGCGGCCTCGCCCGTATCCGGAGGGCTCGGCGGGCCACCCAGCCGGGTAATATGCCGGAGAACGGCTCATCGGAAGCCATCGGAAGGGTGGAGAAAATGGTGAAGGAGGAGATGGGGGAGCGGCGGAGGGGTGCGATTCTTGCCCGCTGTCTGTCTGGCCTCGTGTAAATAGAGGGCGGACGGTAGGAGCTTGGCCGGCGTCTGGCCTCGTTTAAACTGAGGGCGGACGGGAGGAGCTCGGCCGGTGTTGCGTTTAATTCCGGCCCGCTCATGAACGGACGTGTGGCCGGAGTAGGATTCTCGGTTTGCATGCGGGTTTAACGGAGGGGTTTAATGGAGGCGCCGGGCGTGCAGCGGGCGGCGCAGTACTATTCGATTTGACAGCATTAATGAGCCGTCAAATCACAAAGGCCCTCGCCTCTCGTGAAACCGACCGAGCTAGACTGCCCCGCCCTCTAGCCTTTTAAAAAATGTATATACTCCACTTTTGTACAGTAGTAGTATCGATGGATTGCGCCATGGAGCAAAACTTGAAATTAAAAAAAGGTGGTACATATAGAGAGCGCTCGTGAACTATGTGTCATACATGGCAATAAATAAAGTACTACATGATACTAATATATGATACATGGCGCAGGAGTACTAAGTATTATTAATACAGTTTTGCTAGAACTCATCTAGATGAGATATAATTTGGTCTCATTCATCTTTTATAGCCATTGGATGTGATGCTATAAGATGCGTGTGTGCTGACGTGGGTTGTATTTGTTCTTGTGCAACGAACTGACCACTGCATGTCATGTTTGATAGTCTCAAGTCATTAAAAGCATACAAGCCCCACATCTCTTCTTGGTTGATTCCTCTATTTATGTCAAAAAATAAGAAACAACGTGAGAGTTAATGCACCACGCCTATGTGTTTACTAGTATTTGGTTTTCGTAAGATGACTTAATACTCACCTAGACGGAGGGAGTATTCGATTTGACAGCGGGCGGCGCAGTTCCCGATACGGCTTTAATGCAGACGAGGGAGGGAGTAGCGGTTCCCGATATGTTGAACGGCCAATGCATCCTCCTTCAATTAATGCATGAGGGAAGTAATGGGAGGAGGTCCGGGAAAAGAGGCTGCACGATGTGAATGCAACGCAGTTTGCCCTCATTGCCCTCATATAAAGGCGCCCCTCCATTCCAATGCATCTACCACATCGTACGCACCTAAGCATTTGCCTAAGCACCTACACTAAGCGCAAAAGAGCTCGCTCCAGACCCATGGCGGCGATGCGCGTGAGCGGCCAGCGGCTGCGCCAGATGGTCCACGACGCCGGCCTGCGGCATGGCGCCGAGGATCGTCTCCAGACGGTGTTGGAGACCGGCTGGTGGATGGCCGCCGTCGACGCCAACTACGACTCTCAGTTGGACCAGATGATCGTTGCCACCAGCAACAAGTTCACCGTCCTCAAGAAGCTCGCGGACGACATCGCCGTACTCCTCCAGCCCGCGCGCCCGGGCTCCTCATTGCCTGCCACCCTAATCGGCCTCCATGGCCGGAACCTCTTTCAAGCACTGGTGGCCCTGCGACTGCCCGCCGACGCCACGAAGAATGTCCACCTGGAGGTCGCGCTCGCCGCGAGGCGCCTCGCCCTGCAAGAATTCGTCGACCTACACATCCACGTGTACGAGCAAATCGTGTACATAGGTATCTACAAGGCCAGTGAGGACGCTACGACGTTGGCCTTCCTCAACCGGCTGGAAGCCTTGGATGCCTTTGTTGAGAAGCACCTCGACCTCGCCACAAAAGCCGCCGCTCCTTAGCCGCCGGTCGGTGGCCCGGCGCACTAAGTTGAGGAGGAGGAGGTCGTACGTTCGTGGATCCATCTTTCTTCTTGCCTTCTGTAACCACCACTGCGATCGCATCATCGTGGCCTTAATTCTTATTGTGCTGTTGCATTCTCGTTCCAGTCAATACCGACATGTGCGATCCCTTTGCTTAATTATATGCATCACTGTAACTAGTACTCCATCCGTCAATTTATAAGTTGTGCTTACCTTTTCCATCAACTTCGTGCAACGCGCGGGCATCTTGCTAGAAACACTAGAATATGTCTATATAATCCGTATGTGATAGTCCATTTGAAATCTCAAAAAAGACAAATATTTAGGTACGGAGGGAGTAATATATTAGGAGTATATCAAAACAATAGTGATTTCTTTCAAGTTTGTGAACAAATACTACTATTCTACTACTTTGGATCCGTCGCAACGCACGGGCACATTGCTAGTAAAAGGAAAAGGCCTGCCCGTTCGCGTCGCACCCCCACACGCCCGGGAATCGGGAGTACAACACGGCCCGTCCGGCACGACACATAGCTTAGGGAAGGCGTGTTGCCTAGCAGTGGCGGAGCTTGAAGCAAAACGTTGGGCGTGCCAGTCTAGCCAGGCTATAGAAATTACCCTTGCGTTGACGTTCCATGCCTCAAAACTGGATGTACAACTACGAAAATCCTGCTAGGTTGGGCGGGCCAGGGCACGTGTTGGCCCTCACGTAGCTCCGCCCCTGTGCCTAGCATTTTCACTTTCATGTGGGACCGCCGTTGAGCAAACCGACACCCCGCCCGCCGCCGGGTTGGAAAACAGAAACAAGGGGAAGATCTAGCTGTAGCACGGAAGCCAAGAAATTTTGTGTCAGACGGGGCTCGTTGATAGAGTAGGAGCATTCCGTACTAGTACTACTCCTACTAGTACTACCAAGTTTGTACTCCTAATACTATATTACTAGTACTACCACTATACAACTAGTAGATACGTGCACGGCACAACATCGTAGGAACAAAAAACGGGAAGATCTTGTTTTGGGTGATTTATCTTTTTTTCAATCAACGTAGTATGAATAATATGATGTGGGGGGCACCCATGAAGCTTATGTGGCTTGGTTGCATGGCTACGGAAGGTTAGAGAAAAATAAATAGATAATGTGTTTAGAGTGCACTCCACTAAATAGATATACTTTGGATCCATTGCAACGGACCGGCACATCTATATCTATACCCCCTATATAGTGTGTGAAAAACTTTGAAAGTTGGTCGTTGGATGAAGCCAATCCGACGGTACAAAGATGGCAAATCCGAGCACTACTGGCCGTTGGATATCATCCACCAGATTCTGCCACATGTATAATCTAGAAGACTCCATGGTTGAACTTAATTCATGACTAACTTTGCCACAACTAAGCTTAGGCAAAGTTATTAGTTCTTCAAAATGAGAGCCACAAGTTGGCAAGCCTAAGGGAATCTTGCCACATTTTTTGTGTGTATGTCATGTGGGGCCTTAGTGTGGCTTGCCTAAGGTGTGGCTTGAACCAAACACTCACCTAAGTTAATCAAACTTGCCTAACCATACATTCCACCAGATTTTGCCACATGTTAGAATCCAGAAAACTCCACATGTAGAAGCATAATGCACAAACCACAAGAATCTCATGCGTGCAATGCACGTGTACCTTACTAGTACTAGTTGGTAGTAGTAAGAAACAAATTCCAGTTTTGGCACGAGCTCGTACTGCGGGAGCACCACAAGGCCTGCCGCAGGAGTTACATTTCCCTCTCAGGGCCCACGGGACCGAACTTCAGTGGCTTAGTGCCCGGCTGATGTCTACTACACAACCTTCTTCTTGTAGACGTTGTTGGGCCTGCAAGTGCACAGGTTTGTAGGACAGTAGCAAATTTCCCTCAAGTGGATGACCTAAGGTTTATCAATCCATAGGAGGCGTAGGATGAAGATGGCTCTCTCAAACAACCCTGCAACCAAATAACAAAGAGTCTCTTGTGTCCCCAACACACCCAATACAATGGTAAATTGTATAGGTGCACTAGTTCGGCGAAGAGATGGTGATACAAGTGCAATATGGATGGTAGATAAAGGTATTTTTAATCTGAAATTATAAAAACAGCAAGGTAGCAAGCGATAAAAGTGAGCGTAAACGGTATTGCAATGATAGGAAACAAGGACTAGGGTTCATACTTTCACTAGTGCAAGTTCTCTCAACAATAATAATATAGATAGATCATATAACAATCCCTCAACATGCAACAAACTCACGGTTTCTCTTTTTATCAAAAGCTTCATCCACAACAAACTCAACAAGAACTCGTGAGATAGGTTAGTATAAACCAATGCAAAACCTTATCATTTTCTACTGTAACAAATCACTAAAATTATTATTCAACATTTCATAATAAATGTCTCTGCATATTTAATACTCCTATGCTCAAATAGAATCATTAAACAAGCAAACATATGCAAACAATGCAAACATAACCGCAATCTGCCAAAACAGTACAGTCTATAAAGAATGCAAGAGTATCAATACTTCCCTAACTCCAAAAATTATTAAATAAAATTCCCACTGTAATGAATTTATCATAGCTCAATATGCAAAAATATTCAACATTATACCATTCTCTGACTTTTCTAGGGAATTTTTGCAACAGTGGTAAACTTTCTGTTTTCAAACAGCAACATGTATACATGCAAAATAAGCATGGTAAAAGCTATTGTCGGTGTCAAAACCGACGGATCTCGGGTAGGGGGTCCCGAACTATGCATCTAGGCGGATGGTAACAGGAGACGAGGGACACGATGTTTTACCCAGGTTCGGGCCCTCTTGATGGAGGTAAAACCCTACGTCCTGCTTGATTAATATTGATGATGTGTGTTACAAGAGTAGATCTACCACGAGATCAAGGAGGCTAAACCCTAGAAGCTAGCCTATGGTATGATTGTTTTTTGTCCTATGGACTAAAGCCATCCGGTTTATATAGACACCGGAGAGGGCTAGGGTTACACAGAGTCGGTTACAATGGTAGGAGATCTACATATCCGTATCGCCAAGCTTGCCTTCCACGCCAAGGAAAGTCCCATCCGGACACGGGACGAAGTCTTCAATCCTGTATCTTCATAGTATTGGAGTCCGGCCGATGATGATAGTTCGGCTATCTGGACACCCCCTAGTCCGGGACTCCCTCAGTAGCCCCTGAACCAGGCTTCAATGACGACGAGTCCGGCGCGCATATTGTCTTCGGCATTGCAAGGCGGGTTCTCCCTCCGAATAATTCATAGAAGATTGTGAACACCAGGACAGTGTCCGGCTCTGCAAAATAGTTTCCACATGCCACCGTAGAGAGAATAATATTTACACAAGTTCAATCTGCTGACGTATTTTGTGGCATGACGTCACACCACTACCAAGCCTTTACTCGAATTGTTTTTACTATACCACCTCAGCGCGTTTAGCGAAGCGGTTTCCTTGGCACGTCTTGTCGAAGCAGAGATCGTGTTCCCCTTATTCCGGGATTCCCATAAATACGGACGTGGGTAACCCAACCGCGCCCATTGCCACGCCCCCTCCATCGAAGACGGGTTCCAAACGGTCACGGGGACGGCTCTCGGTATTCTTTCTCTTTATAAGGAGACCAAGGCCAGTTCCTTTTCTTCAATCCTCAATTGAATCCGCCCCTCGCCCCCGAGTTCCAACACCCAGGGCTCCAGATTTGGGTACCTTCGACCTTCGACAATGTCCGGCTCCGATCTACAGGGCCGGTGGATGCCCTCCTCCGGCACGGAAGATGACGTGTTAAGGCTGAGAGACGCCAGGTACTTGACCTACGAGATTTCGCATAGGTTGCCTGCCCGAGGGCAAGTTATTCCTACTCCTGAGCCCGGCGAGAGTGTTGTGTTCGTGTCTCACCTCCGTCGGGGTTTAGGCTTCCCGACGGACCCCTTCGTGAGGGGGCTCATGTTTTACTATGGGCTGGAATTCCATGACTTGGCTCCGGAGTCCATCCTCCACATCTCATCGTTTATTGTCGTTTGCGAAGCCTTCCTCCACACTACCCCTCACTTCGGCTTGTGGCTCAAAACCTTCAATGTGGAGCCGAAGATGATTGAGGGGCGTCAGACAGAGTGCGGAGGGGCGGTCATAAGCAAGAGGGCCGATGCTCCATGGTCCGAGGGCTCTTTTCAGGAGGAGCTCGGCTTGTGGCAACAGGAGTGGTTCTATATCACCGCTCCCAGGGGCAGCAGGCAGAGGCCGCCGCCCGTTTTCCGCTCGGGCCCTCCACAACAGTTGGCGTCATGGGTCAACAAGGGGCGTGACTGGGGGCCGTCCAAAGACGTACCCCTGTTGCAGGACCGGATTCGAGGCCTCCAAGAAAGGGAGATCAATCTAGTCGCAGTGGTACAGGTTATGCTGATCCGGTGCCTACTGCCCTGCAAACATCGCCCCCTCCGCCTGTGGGAATTTAATCTGGAGGGATCACGAGCTCTTCAACACTTCATGGGTTTGACACCCACGGAGATGTACAAACTGTTCTTCGGATCGCAGGAGATGCGTCCGGACTTGACCGAGGATGCTGGCCTAAGCTGCAATCGCCCGGATACTCAAGTAAGTAGCCCTGTGTCCGGACACATTGTCCGTCAATTTATCGTGAGTTTGCCTTTTGACCAACTATCCCTTGGACAGGAGTGGATAGCGCAAGCAAAACTGATACGGTGTCCGGCCCCCCTCCCTGAGACCACGCAGGATCCCGTGTTAATCAAAATGTTGGAGGTTGCACCTTCGAAGGAGGGTGAAGGGGGGCACAGGGGAACTACCACCTCTGCCAAGGAGGCCTTTAATAAGGGAGGGATCAAGAGTCCCTCCTTCCAGGGGGAGAAGAGGACAGCTTCCGAAGACCCGGAGGCCAAATCCTCAAAGCGGGGGAGGAAATCTGTACCGGAAGGTCCTGTGCCGGGAAAAGCCCCGGCCGTACTATCTCCTCGGAGGAATCAGCCCTCCAGCGAGCCGTAAGTAATAAGGGGAAATTTTGTAATAATGGGCACCCCTGCTTAATTTCTAAGGATAACCGAAGCTTTCATCTTGTAGTTCGGATCTCAGCCTGTCTCAGCACAGCTCATCTTCGGGAGACCTTCGTCCGGAGATGATGGAGAGTGAAACGCCTCCATCTGCTCCCCCATCATGCGGGGCGGACGACCCTGAGGTGTCGTCGTGGAGGGTCTCCCCGAGTCCAGCGGGGCCAGAGAGTTCGGCACCCAGTGGAGTACGGCCGGTGGAGCTGCAGGATTTGCTTAAGAGGGCATCTGTCTCAGAAGATCACCGCACATTAATGAGTAAGGTGATTGAAAAGATCTTGTCCTCCGAGAGCGGGCTGTGTGAGGCCGTCGGAAGCTTGCTGACGGGTTTTGAGGTACGCAAAAATGATATACCTTTTGACAGTTTTGCACATAAAGTGCGCCCTGTATAGATAGTAGCCCCTGAGACTTGGTATGCTGTTGAAAGCGATAGCCTGCCAAGGATCATAATCTCAGTTATAGAATGTCGCCTTTCCTATGCAGGTGGCGGAACGTTCGGTGGCCAGCCTGACTGATGGAGCTGCCGAACTGAAGAGGCAACTCGATGTTGCGGATGCGGACATCTCGCTGGTCAATAAACGACTTGATGAATCACAAGGTATGTGGTTGCTCCGCGGTCGCCTAGTAAGGGAGCTGACGCCCATTCCTTACAATTTGTATGCTGGATGCAGATGGTGCTACTGCTATGGAAGACCTTCGAGCAGAACTTGTTCGGGCCAAGGAGCAAGCCAGAAAAAGCGAGGCGGCTGCCTTGAAGGCAGCGGAAGAGCTAGAAGCCGACAAGGCTGCTCACTGCCGAAGCAGGGAGGAGATGGCTGGAATGGCCGCAGAATTGAAAGTTGCTACCGACCGCCAGGAGGTTCTTGCAGAGAACGCCGAGCGGAGCAAGAGGACCTGAAGAAGGCCGACGCCGAAGCCAAGGATGCCCGAAGTAAGATGCGGGCTATGAAGGAGGAACTGCGTCAGGTCGGAGACATTGTGGCTGGAAAGCCCTTTATGCTCCGTAGGAAGTTCACGGATCCGAAGTATGCTCAGCTGGGCCGGTTGTATGGTGCGGAGGATCCGTATCTAGACTTGGCAGCGAGTGCGGCGGACGCCGTCGTGCACTTTCGAAGCCAGAAGGATCACGAAATGGAAGAGCTTTTCTGGTCTCAATTCCATAGTCCGGAGCGTCCACTTCCGTTGAGTGATCGGCTGGTTGAGTGGGCTGAGCTTAATAGATTGTCCGGACTTGCCATGACAGATGTGGTCGCTCATCTGTGGCCGGGAAGGCCCAAGCCGAAGAGTTATTTTGGCTTGTTGCCACAATTCCTTGAGGCGGTGCCGTGTATTGGGGCGATGAAGCGGTCGGCGTGTATAGAAGGTGCACGGATGGCCCTCGCCCGTGGTAAGACATACTGGGCGGAGATGGATGCCACCGCTGTTGCATCCCGGGGTTCGGAGAAAAGCCGATTCCCCACCGAGCACTATTTTGAGGAAGTCCTACAGGGCAGTGCTCGAAAAATGTTATGTTTGAATGACATGTATGATTTCTGAGATCATGTTTATAATACAACAACTTTTTATACTTGTGTGTTCAAGTACTGAACTATCTCCTGCGCGGCCGTATATGTGTAATCTGAAAGATGGCAGTCTTTGGCTTCAGCCCCCATGCACATGGTGCGGGGGTGTTTGCAAATAGAAAAGCACTTTTTCACACTTAATCCAACGTATTGGTCCTTTTAAGGAGGTGGTAGCGTAGCAAACTACGCAACCGGACTATAACACTTTATCAGTTTCACTTAGCCATAGGAGCTCGAATGTGGGGCTACTATATAGCCCCTAGCGGCACCGCGCTTCTCCGAACTCGGGGCGCGTATGTGCCTGACCGGGAAGCGGTCCTTCGTCAAAGCGGAGGAATTCTAAACATTCCAATGGTCGATTGAGTGGTTGATCAGTCTCTCACTATATCATGACAGTCAGTTTTCGGCTTTCTCTACTGAGGTGCTCGCCCGGCCGAACCGGGGCACAACCGTAGTAGTTCTCCCGGTGCCGCGTTAGCCGATGATACGGAACGTAAGGCAACAAAACACAGGAGCCGGGCAAACCCAACATTTGACCAAAGACATGATTCAGAGCTGATGCATATAAGGCCTAACTCGAGATGCCGAACACTCCCTGAGGTGTTCGGTCTTTATGATACCGGGCAGAACAATGCCCTAAGCCCCTAGTGTCCAGGTACAGGCGGGAACTTCTGACGCGGCCGATGCCAAAATGCTAGCCTCCTCCTCGGCTATGGTAGGAAACCGGGGGATGTGTATCAATAAGAGACAGTAAGAAAGGTTTACGCAGGGTCTTAATATGAAAAGAATCCTTGCAACGGGTCCCTGCTGCACGTCTGCGCCTGTGTCTCTGTTGTGCTGTATCCTGGACGGGTGTAGCACGTGCTTCACTTGTAAAAGAGAAGGACTTAGTTTCTAAGAAATATCGTGCAAAAGTTGTATTAAAGTATAATTTGGCAAATAAAGAAAGTTGAGCTTTATTGGCTCTCATCATTTAGACGTGCGACTCCTTATAAAAGGGGGTATGCGGCTGAGAAGCCCCTTGTTTATTTACGCCGGACTCGCCTAACCGTGTCCGGGGTCAGAATGACCTGTGTTTAGGGGTCTTGACCTGCAAGGTCGGAGTGGCTGTTAAAGCAGCCCCACGCTCTCCGTGGTCGAAGGACACTCGAAGTTACTCTTTAATGAGATTATGCCACGTGGACCGGGCATTGTAAGTATAAGAGACGTGTGGTTCGGTATTGCGTTAAAGCGGGCGAAAGCTTTGCGTCCCAATAGTGCTCAAAGGCCACTTTAAAATGGGGCGATATGGAGAGTGAGCTTTCCGCGACGAAGGTTGTCGGATGAACCGAACACAACCTCTAGTGGTACCGAGCTCGTATGGTTGGCTTGAAGGCCTGGCGTCACTCCTTTGAAGGAAGTGCTATTATGGTGAATTGCGGTAGGGTCTATCCCCATTCTGTGGACGGTGTCCTGGTATGGCAGGTGCCGCGCTGTGCTTTCGTGTTATCACATGAAGTGAGTTCACTGTTTTGACTTCTAGTGGGAAAGTCTTCTGTTTTCCGGAGTGCTGCATTTGGGGTTCGTCACTTTTGCTTGGTGTGTCGAGCCCCTTGTGTTTGGCGTTAAGTCGGCCGGACTGCTTGAAGACCCAACAATCTCTGTGGGTATGGTTTACAGGCTTTCCGGAGGTACCATGTATTTGACATAGCCTGTCCAGGATCTTGTTTAGGTTGGATAGCTCGTCACTGTTGTCCTTGAGGGGCAGTGTTTTGTTATTTGGCCGAGGGCTTTTGAATCCGTTGTTGACCGCCGTACTGTTTGGGCCATTTTCCTTATTCCGGTGCTGATCTTTTCTGCGTCGTGATTTCCCATTTCCATCCCTGACTTCGGATGTACTTGGGTCGCTGGTGCTGCATCTAGCCAGCCAACTATCTTCCCCCGCGCAAAAGCGGGTCATGAGGCTTGTTAGTGTGGCCATTGTTCTTGGTTTTTCCTGGCCGAGGTGTCTGGCAAGCCATTCGTCTCGGACGTTGTGTTTAAAGGCTGCTAAGGCTTCAACGTCCGGACAGTCGACTATTTGGTTCTTTTTAGTGAGGAACCTGTTCCAGAATTTGCGTGCTGACTCTCCGGGCTGTTGAGTTATGTGACTTAAATCGTCTGCATCCAGAGGGCGGACATAAGTCCCTTGAAAATTTGCTCGAAACACATCTTCAAGCTCTTCCCAACTTCCAATGGTATTTTCTGGGAGGCTTTTAAGCCAATGCCGAGCTGGCCCTTTGAGCTTGAGGGGTAGGTATTTTATGGCATGGAGATTGTCTCCTCTGGCCATATGTATGTGTAGGATATAATCCTCAATCCAGACTCCGGGGTCTGTTGTTCCGTCATATGCCTCTATGTTTACGGGTTTGAATCCCGCTGGAAATCCATGATCCAGTGCCTCGTCGGTGAAACATAGTGGGTGTGCGGCGCCCCTGTATTTGGGTGTGCTGTTGTCTTCAAATGCTTGGCGGGTTATATTGCTTCCTGGAATCTTCTTTTTTGGCCCATAGATAGACCTGGCTGGGTCAACCTTTTTCCAAGGATCTTTAAGCTGATCGTGTGCCGGCTTGTGTGCGGCGCCCTTTGTTGCTCTTGGCCTGTCATCTGGTCGTCTATCCGGCCAGGCGGCTTCTTTCTTTTTGGACTGCGGGGGCTCTAAGGCCTCCTCGTCAAATTCGGGCAACAGCTTGCGCTTCGGGTAGCTCTTTGTCTGGTGACTAGCGTCATATTTATCTGCGGTGTTGAGTACTTTGCTCCATCTCATTCTGAGTGCGTCCTCCGCTGTTTTGAGCTTCCGCTTTTGCTTCTTCAAAGTTCTTGCAGTGGCGACGAGCCTTTTGTGAAGGTTCGTATGCTCTGGTGATGTGAGATCGTCTTCGCCGAGGATGGGTTGCTCGTCCAGTTCATCATGTTCAGATGGCTGCTTGGTGACATGTGCGTCGTCCACTGCTTCGCCCTGCTCTAGGGCCGGGTCCGTATGGGGGCCGTTTTTATCGAGGCCGGTCTTCGGGCGGCGCTTGCGTCGCCGTTTTGGTTGTTTGTTGGGGGAGTTGTCCTTCACCGCGTCCCGTTTTTCCTCATTGTCGTTTCCTTTTGGTGTATCCACCATGTATGCATCGTGAGTTGGGGTGGCTTTCCAGTGCTCGGTAGGCGCTGGTTCTTGGTCGTCTCCGACATCGTCGTCCATACCGTCGATGTCTTCGGAGTCGTAGTCTAGCATGTCGGTTAGATCATCGACAGTAGCTACCAAGTGGGCGGTGGGTGGGTTTTGAATTTCTTCGTCGTCCGCATCCCAACCATCCTGGCCGCAGTCCGGCCAGGGCTCTCCTGATAACGAGAGATACCTTAGCGAACTCAGGATGTCGCCAAAAGGTGAGTGTTGAAAGATGTCCGAGGCAGTAAACTCCATGATCGGCGCCCAACCGGATTCGATTGGTGGGGGCGCGGGAGGTTCGGAGTCCGGCACCTCGGAGTCACGAGCCTCGTGAGGGACAAGATCAGTGTTCGGCTCTATCGCCGTAGAGATTGCAGCCCCCGAGGCGGTGTCTAGCCATCCGTCCTCGATCTACGCAGCCGGCTCCTAATTGAAGATCGGAGCGGGCTCGAGTGCGGCTTCCAGGGTACTGTCCGGCTGCAGAGCTAAATCATGCCCGTCGTGGCAGTGCGACGCGCTTGGCTGTGGCTCGAATCCATCGAAGATCAAGTCCCCGCGGATGTCAGCCGTGAAGTTCAAACTTCCAAATCTGACCTGACGGCCCGGGGCGTAACTTTCGATCTGCTCTAGATGGCCAAGCGAATTGGCCCGCAGTGCAAAGCCGCCGAATACGAAGATCTGTCCCGGGACGAAGGTCTCACCCTGGACTGCATCGTTGATGATGATCGAAGAAGCCATCGAGCCTATCAACGACGACACAGAGGAACTCTCAATGAAAGCACCAATGTCGGTGTCAAAACCGGCGGATCTCGCGTAGGGGGTCCCGAACTGTGCATCTAGGCGGACGGTAATAGGAGACGAGGGACACGATGTTTTACCCAGGTTCGGGCCCTCTTGATGGAGGTAAAACCCTACGTCCTGCTTGATTAATATTGATGATGTGTGTTACAAGAGTAGATCTACCACAAGATCAAGGAGGCTAAACCCTAGAAGCTAGCCTATGGTATGATTGTTTTTCGTCCTACGGACTAAAGCCATCCGGTTTATATAGACACCGGAGAGGGCTAGGGTTACACAGAGTCGGTTACAATGGTAGGAGATCTACATATCCGTATCGCCAAGCTTGCCTTCCACGCCAAGGAAAGTCCCATCCGGACACGGGACGAAGTCTTCAATCTTGTATCTTCATAGTCTTGGAGTCCGGCCGATGATGATAGTTCGGCTATCCGGACACCCCCTAGTCCGGGACTCCCTCAGCTATCCTTGAAATTTTTATTGAAAATAAAGATGCAAAACATTATTATAAATAACAGCAAGCAAATACTAACAAAAGAAAATGACACTCCAAGCAAAACACATATCATGTGGTGAATAAAAATATAGCTCCAAGTAAAGTTACCGATGAACGAAGACGAAAGAGGGGATGCCTTCCGGGGCATCCTCAAGCTTAGTTGCTTGGTTGTCCTTGAATATTACCTTGGGGTGCCTTGGGAATCCCCAAGCTTAGGCTCTTGCCACTCCTTATTCCATAGTCCATCGAATCTTTTACCCAAAACTTGAAAACTTCAACCACACAAAACTCAAAACAAAACTCGTAAGCTCCGTTAGTGTAAGAAAATAAATCACCACTTTAAGGTACTGTAATGAACTCATTCTTTATTTATACTGGTGTTAAACCTACTGTATTCTAACTTCTCTATGGTTCATACCCTTACATACTAGCCATAGATTCATCAAAATAAGCAAACAACACAATGAAAACAGAATCTGTCAAAAACAGAACAGTCTGTAGTAATCTGTATAAAACGTATACTTCTGTAACCCCAAAAATTATGAAATAAATTGGTGGACCTGAGGAATTTGTCTATTAATCATCTTCAAAAATAATCAACCTAAAATCACTCTTATGTAAAAAATGGCAGCTAATCTCGTGAGCGCTAAAGTTTCTGTTTTTTACAGCATGATCATAAAGACTTCACCCAAGTCTTCCCAAAGGCTCTACTTGGAAATTTATTGAAACAAAACTATAAAACATGATTACTACAGTAGCATAATCATGTGGACACACAAAAACAGTATGGGTAAATATTGGGATGTCTCCCAACAAGCACTTTTCTTTAATGCCTTTCTAGCAAGGCATGATGATGGCAATGATGCTCACATAAAAGATAAGAATTGAAACATAAAGAGAGCATAATGAAGAATATGACTAGCACATTTAAGTCTAACCCACTTCCTATGCATAGGGATTTTGTGAGTAAACAACTTATGGGAACAATAATCAACTAGCATAGGAAGATAAAACAAGCATAGCTTCAAGAATTTCAACACATAGAGAGGAAACTTGGCATTATTGCAATTCCTACAAGCATATGTTCCTCTCTCATAATAATTTTCAGTAGCATCATGAATGAATTAAACAATATAACCAGCACATAAAGCATTCTTTTCATGATCTACAAGCATGGAAAATTTACTACTCTCCACATAAGCAAATTTCTTCTCATTCGGAATGGTGGGAGTATCATAAGAGACTTGAACACTAAAAGTTGTTTCCACATTAAAAGAGTAATGTTTAGAAAAAGGGTAATCATAATCATGACAAGTTTTATAAATATAATCATCACTACTTTTTATAGCATAAGTTTCATCACAATAATCATCATAAGTAGCAACTTCGTTCTCATCATAATCGACTGAAACCTCTTCCAAGATAGTGGAATCACTAAATAAAGTTGACACTCTTCCAAATCCACTTTCATATTCATCACAATAAAATTCAACATCCTCCAAAATAGTGGGATCACTACTTCCTAAAGTTGACACTCTTCCGAACCCACTTTCATCAATATAATCATCATAGGTAGGAGGCATGCTATCATCATAACAACTTTGCATATCAAAACTTGGGATGATAAAAATATCGTCTTCATTAAACATAGCATCCCCAAGCTTGGGACAAACATTAATTTCAGCAAATATATTGTCAAATATTTCATCATCATCAAACATAGCTTCCCCAAGCTTGGTCCTTTTCATATCATAAGCATAATCACTCTCATCATTAATACTATGGATAGCACCAATAGTATAGCAATTATCATCATCACAATGAGTAGTAGGAGCAACATCATTTGGGAGGGATACCTTTTTACCTTTGTTGCCCCTTCTTTTCCTTTTCTTTTTCACATTATGTGTGGGTTCAACCTTCCTCTTTGAGCCCCTTATTGATGAGATTGGTTGAATAGAAAGCTCCTCCTCGTTACCTGATTCATCATAAGAAATAATAGGAGGAGATTGGGAAGTCTCTTCCCTTTCATTAGTATTCTCTTCATCTTCTATTTGCTTTCTTTTCTTTATGTAATTGGCAATATAAGGATTTTCAATGCAATTCACCGCACAATACAAATAAATCTTCTCTAGATCAATATCAAGGAATTTCTCATGGGCAAATCCTGGAAGGTCCTTCATTAAACGTTTCAATTCTTCGTAACCCAAAAACAAACTAAGTTCATTATAATGTGCAAGGGAAATCAAATCATCACAATTTTTGGACACGATTCGATCATGGAATAATTTGCATAGGAGATGTAGATGACCATGTTCATTGCATAGTTCACAAGTACGACAAAGGAAATTTAAATTTTCAGCACTCACATTTAGCCTTTCTTGCAACCATTTAGTTTCTAAATGCTTATGCCTCTTGCAATATATATCTTCTCTATTTGGTGTGTTCATGCAAATATGCACTCCACAAAAGTTGACATGCTTATAAGAGATATTTTCATCATGACTAGAGCAATCATCATTAGTACTATGGATATTCAAGGAGTTCATACTAATAACATTGCAATCATGCTCATCATTCAAAGATTTAGTACCAAGCTTCTATGTAATTCTTCTTCTAGCACTTGAGCACATTTTTCCTTTCCATCAAACTCACGAAAGATATTAAAAAGACGAAGCATACGAGACAAACTTAGCTCCATTTTTTGTAGTTTTCTTTTATAAACTAAACTAGTGATAAAACAAGAAACAAAAAGATTCGATTGCAAGATCTAAAGATATACCTTCAAGCACTAACCTCCCCGGCAACGACGCCAGAAAAGAGCTTGATGTCTACTACACAACCTTCTTCTTGTAGACGTTGTTGGGCCTGCAAGTGCACAAGTTTGTAGGACAGTAGCAAATTTCCCTCAAGTGGATGACCTAAGGTTTATCAATCTGTAGGAGGCGTAGGATGAAGATGGTCTCTCTCAAACAACCCTGCAACCAAATAACAAAGAGTCTCTTGTGTCCCTAACAAACCTAATACAATGGTAAATTCTATAGGTGCACTAGTTCGGCGAAGAGATGGTGATACAAGTGCAATATGGATGGTAGATAAAGGTATTTGTAATCTGAAATTATAAAAATAGCAAGGTAGCAAGCGATAAAAGTGAGCATAACGGTATTGCAATGATAGGAAACAAGGCCTAGGGTTCATACTTTCACTAGTGCAAGTTCTCTCAACAATAATAACATAGATAGATCATATAACAATCCCTCAACATGCAACAAAGAGTCACTCCAAAGACACTAATAGCGGAGAACAAACGAAGAGATTATGGTAGGGTACGAAACCACCTCAAAGTTATTCTTTCGGATCAATCTATTCAAGAGTTCGTACTAGAATAACACCTTAAGACACAAATCAACCAAAACCCTAATGTCACCTAGATACTCCATTGTCACCTCAAGTATCCGTGGGCATGATCATACGATATGCATCACACATTCTCAGATTCATCTATTCAACCAACACAAAGTACTTCAAAAAGTGCCCACCCCTATGCATAGGTTCATGGGCGGAACCCGCAAGTTGGTCACCAAAACATACATCAAGTGGCACATGATATCCCATTGTCACCACAGATAAGCACGGCAAGACATACATCAAGTGTTCTCATAAAAGACTCAATCCGATAAGATAACTTCAAAGGGGAAACTCAATTCATCACAAGAGAGTAGAGGGGGAGAAACATCATAAGATCCAACTACAATAGCAAAGATTGGGATACGTCAAGATCGTGCCATAGAGGGAACACGAGAGAGAACACAAGAGAGAGAGAGAGAGAGATCATACACATAGCTACTGGTACATACCCTCAGCCTCGAGGGTGAACTACTCCCTCCTTGTCATGGAGAGCGCCGGGATGATGAAGATGGCCACCGGTGAAGGATCCCCCCTCCGGTAGGGTGCCGGGAAGGGCTCCCGAGAGGTTTTTGGTGGCTACAGAGGCTTGCAGTGGCGGAACTCCTGATCTAAGCCCATAATCATTCAAAACAGATAATATAATAGCATGGAACAATCAAAAATTATAGATACGTTGGAGACGTATCACCGGCCTATGAGTCAATGACATGCGGACCTTAAATGCGGCTGGCCCACATGTCATTCTCATGGTGGTGGCTTGGTTCGCGACTCACTCGTTTGAGATGAACCAGCCGGTGGTGGCGTGGCCGTGGCGAGGGTGCCACAGCTGGGTGTCGGGGCGTTACAAGGCGTAGATGGCCACACCGACGGGTACTACCTGTAGTACATAAGTACTCCAGCTGAGGATTCGATGGTGCGGGAGTATGGATCGGAGGACAGCAGTGGAGCAGGCAAACCGCGTCCAATCGGGTGTGTCTGTGGTAGAAAGTTGATGGTCGCCGTAGTTCAGCTGGCCCGCATATCATGCACACAATGGCAGAGGAGCGGTGGGGCCGAGAGGGATGAGGGGCATGTCGGGGGGATGAGGATCCCCTGACGCGAACAATCCTACCATTCTGTCACTGACATGTGGGACCCATAAGCGTGGGTCCCACCTGCCAGCGAAGGAAAGGCAGGGCAAGGCAGTGATAGCCACATCAGAGGATCCATGTCCATGTCGGGGGACGTCATGCCGTGGGTTGGAGCGGCGTCGTGGGAACCACGTGTGGGTGTGGCAGTGGTAGAAACAAGAAACGTGATGGTCGCCATGGTTCAACTTCCATGGACAAGCTGTCATGTCTGCTGACACATGTATATCAAAACTAGAGTGTTTATATTTCAAGCATGTCAAAAAGTATTATTCTACTACTTTGGATCCATTGCAACGCACAGGCCAACACATTGGTAGTAGTAGTGTCCATCTCTATCTCTAGAGGCCTTCCCTCGTTCATCCTTTTCTCTCACAAGATAAACTACTCATACAAATGCATCTTGATGTTCCGTGGAACGCACGAGGATGTTTCCTTGGGGGTCTCTCTAGTGTGGCGTGGTCATAGTTGCAAGTTGACGCCCCTTGAGATGCCGACGTTGAGTGGCACTCGGATTTCCTCCGATGAGCAGGTAAGATGAGTTTGATCACATAGTAAATGCATTCTAAAACACTAGTGGATTTAATATATGACTGGACAGAGCTACAGATGCCTGAAGAGAAGCCAGATAACACATATTGGACTATTCACTTTGATGGGTCCAGGCAATTGAAGGCCTCGGGGGCTGGAGTTGTCTTATCTTCCCCTCGAGGTGACAAGTTTTGTTATGTTCTAAGGTTGATGTTTCCTTGTACTAACAATGCAGTTGAGTATGAAGCATTGCTCCATGGTCTTCGGATGGCTAAGGAGATGAACTTAAGCTAGGTGAGATGTTTCTGCGACTCAGACTTGGTGGCTCAACAAGTCTCAGACACATGGGATTCTAAGGATCCATGCATGGCGGCTTATCGCCGCAAAGTTGATGCTATTGCTGGGCACTTCAAGGGTTATCAAGTGGAACACATTAATCGCAGGAAAAATGAGGCGGCTGATGCCTTAAGCAGGTTGGGGTCTTAGCGTAAGCCGGTGCCACCTAACACTTTCTTGGATGTTCTGCATAACCCTTCTGTCAAATTGCCTACAGAGGAAGATCTGGCTATTCCTGACCCGGAGGCACAATTGGTGGCAGTTCTTCACGCTATACCAGATTGGACAGTACCATATTTGGCTTACATGACCTGGGGCAAGTTACCTGAGGATGAAACTTTGGCCAGACAGATAACCCGGTGGTCTAAGTCAATGACAATTGCCAGTGGCGAGTTGCACCATCGCAGTGTCACTGGGCGTTTCAGTGTTGCGTTTCTCCTGAGGAGGGCCGTGAGATTCTTCGTGAGATTAATGAAGGGGATTGTGGTCATCATGTCGGTTCAAAGTCCCTTGTGGCCAAAGCCTTTCGTCATGGATTTTATTGGCTAACGTCTCATGCTGATGCGGAGGATTTGGTCAGTAAATATGATGGTTGTCAGAAGTTTTCACGGCGAGCTCACGTGCCGGCTCAAGAATTGAGGATGATTCCCATTACTTGGCCGTTTGCAGTCTGGGGGCTCGATATGGTTGGGCCTTTTAAAAGGTCCAAGGATAAAAAGACCCACCTTTTGGTGACGGTTGACAAATTCACAAAGTGGGTCGAAGCAGAGCCGATCAGTAAGTGTGACGCGGCAACGACAGTTCAATTCATTAAAAAGGTGATTTTTGCTTTGGCTTTCCCCACAGCATCATAACTGATAATGGCACTAATATGTCCAAAGGTGATATGAAAGAGTTTTGTCAACATGAGCATATTCGACTTGATGTGTCGTCAGTAGCTCACCCTCAAACCAATGGTCAAGCTGAAAGAGCCAATCAAGAAATTTTGAGAGGCATCAAGCACTGGCTTATGGTTCCTTTGCAAACGACGCTGGGTTGTTGGGTGGAGGAGTTACCTTCAGTGCTATGGAGTATCAATACTACCCCCAACAGATCTATGGGTTACTGATGTCTACTACACAACCTTCTTATTATAGACGTTGTTGGGCCTCCAAGTGCAGATGTTTGTAGGACAGTAGCAAATTTCCCTCAAGTGGATGACCTAAGGTTTATCAATCGGTGGGAGGCGTAGGATGAAGATGGTCTCTCTCAAACAACTCTGCAACCAAATAACAAAGAGTCTCTTGTGTCCCCAACACACCCAATACAATGGTAAATCGTATAGGTGCACTAGTTTGGCGAAGAGATGGTGATACAAGTGCAATATGGATGGTAGATATAGGTTTTTGTAATCTGAAAATATAAAAACGGCAAGGTAGAAAGTGGTAAAAGTGAGCGTAAATGGTATTGCAATGCTAGGAAACAAGGCCTAAGGTTCATACATTCACTAGTGCAAGTTCTCTCAACAATAGTAACATAAGTGGATCATATAACTATCCCTCAACATGCAACAAAGAGTCACTCCAAGTCACTAATAGCGGAGAACAAACGAAGAGATTATGGTAGGGTACGAAACCACCTCAAAGTTATCCTTTCTGATCGATCTATTCAAGAGTCCGTAGTAAAATAACACGAAGCTATTCTTTCCGTTCGATCTATCATAGAGTTCGTACTAGAATAACACCTTAACACACAAATCAACCAAAACCCTAATGTCACCTAGATACTCCAATGTCACCTCAAGTATCCGTGGGCATGCTTATACGATATGCATCACACAATCTCAGATTCATCTATTCAACCAACACAAAGTACTTCAAAGAGTGCCCCAAAGTTTCTACCGGAGAGTCAAGACGAAAACGTGTGCCAACCCCTATGCATAATTTCATTGAACCCGCAAGTTGATCACCAAAACATACATCAAGTAGATCACGTGAATATCCCATTGTCACCATAGATAAGCACGACAAGACATACATCAAGTGTTATCAAATCCTTAAAGACTCAATCCGACAAGACAACTTCAAGGGGAAAAATTCAATTCATCACAAGAGAGTAGAGGGGGAGAAACATCATAAGATCCAACTATAATAGCAAAGCTCGCGATACATCAAGATCGTATCACCTCAAGAACACGAGAGAGAGAGAGAGAGAGAGATCAAACACATAGCTACTGGTACATACCCTCAGCCCCGAGGGTGACCTACTCCTCGTCATGGAGAGCGCCGGGATGATGAAGATGGCCACCGATGAGGGATCCCCCCTCCGGCAGGGTGCCAGAACAGGGTCCCGATTGGTTTTTGGTGGCTACAGAGGCTTGCGGCAGCAGAACTCCCAATCTATTGTGATGTTTTTAGGGTATATGGACATATATAGGCGAAAGAAGTTGGTCAAGGGAGCCACGCGGGGTGCACGAGGGTGGGGGCGCGCCCAGGGGTAGGGCACGCCTCCCTGCCTCGTGGCCACCTTGAAGCTTCCCTGACTTCCACTCCAAGTCTCCTGGATTGCTTCCGTTCCAAAAATAACTCTCTCGAAGGTTTCATTCCGTTTGGACTCCGTTTGATATTCCTTTTCTTTGAAACACTGAAATAGGCAAGAAAACAACAATTTGGGTTGGGCCTCCGGTTAATAAGTTAGTCCCAAAAATAATATAAACGTGTATAATAAAACCCATGAACATACAAAACAGATAATATAATAGCATGAATACTTCATAAATTATAGATACATTGGAGACGTATCAGCATCCCCAAGCTTAATTCCTACTCGTCCTCGAGTAGGTAAATGATAAAAGAAAGAATTTATGAAGTGTGAATGGTAGCAGGTTGTAACGCCCCGGATACAACTTTCCATATTCGTAACTCCAACTCTTGCTTTTTCCGGAGATGCGATATGATTTTTCCTTCGTGGTTGGGTTTTGTCTTTTGTTTGCATGTTGTTCATGTCATGCATCTCATCTCATAGCATCATGCACATTGCATCTGCATGTTTTCATAAAGCTTGCACCCGTTCTTAGTTGCCACGTTCCCCCTTCCGGAGACCAACCGGGTTTTTTCGAGTCCCTCATGTATGGCCGCTTAATCTCTTTGCTCAATGCTCGAACCCCTTGCTTGCTTATCCGAAACTTCCCCAAACCCGACTGGGGTTGTCATTACCGATGAATCCGGATCATCTCCAATCATCCCGTAAATATCTTCGGTTTCTTACTTGTTTTCCCTAACCTATTTTTCTGACCGTCGGATCTAAATCGGTGAGACCCTAAACCTTCTCCTCTATCTATAAATAGACCACCTACCTGCCTAACCCTAAAACCTAGGGACCTTGTCCCATCCACCCGCAGCCGCCGCCGCCACTCCACCAAATTCCCCTCGGGATCCATCCCCAATCAGCCTAGCTTCCTTCCTCCAACCCACACCCGCAGCCTCCTCCCTCGATCTACACAGCCATCCAACCAGCGCCCAAGCTCCTTCGGTCGGAGCCACCAAGAGATCCCTGCTGCCCCGACCGAGAGCGAGCTTCTTCCGTTTGCTCCTTTCTCCATGGCTCCGTCGCCGCCGGCGAACCCAGCCACCCCGAGCGCCGCCCTCATGCTCAAGCTCCTCCAGGAACCCGTCTCCCCTTCCCCTCATCTTCTCCTCCTTCCCTCCTCTCTCTGGTTCACTCCCTAGGTTCTCATGCCTCTACCTCTGTGTCCCAGGAGCCGCCATGGTTGCCCGCAGCTCCGTCGCTGCCGGGAACGAGTCCCTCCGCCCCGGATCTGGCAACTGCCTCGTCTCGGACCTCACCTGCGGCTCCACCGCCCCGTCAAGTTCTCGGAGCCACCGCCGCCTCGCCAACGCCGCTCGCCTCCGCCGGTCAAGCTTCTGCGTCGCCGCGCAAAGTCCCCTGCATCGCAGTGCCACCTGCATCGAGCGGGACAACCCCGCATTGACCCCGCGCCTCGCCCGTTCCAGTCGCGCCGCCCCTTGTCTCCCCTGCTCTGGATAGGGATGGCAATGGGTACCCATTACCCAGGTACCCTGTGGGTAAAAACCCTATTAGGGTAAGGATATGAGACAAAAAATTACCCATGGGTATATAAATAGGGAAAAGTTCAACCCATCGGGTAGAGCGGGTACGGGTATGGGATCATATAACCCATACCCACATACCCATGTACCCATATAAAATCTGCATGAACTCGAAATTATCTCTAAACTTTGTCATAAGTTTGTGAACTCAAAATATATGACTTATGTGAAGATGTTTCAATGTATTGTTATTCAAGAGAAAGTGATGTTGTTTATTAAGTATGGTGTTGTTTATGATGTGTTGTTGTTTAAAAGTGTGTCTTGTTGTATAATCTGTTGTTTGTTTATATATTATAATTATATGTTGCCGATTATGACTATTAGTTGGTCAAACTGGTGCTTTGCAAACGTGGGTAATTTTACCCGCGGGTGCCCATCTACCCTGTCGGGTAACGGGTATGGGAAAAAATTGTACCCATTGACAGGTATGGGTAAGGGCGATGGGTAAGCTAGGAGCGGACGTGTAAGGGTATGGGGTAGCTCCACCCATACCCAAACCCTGCGGGTGCCATCCCTAGCTCCGGATCAAACGCCAAGCCGCCACCGTCCTCGCGACGTCCCTGCTGCCAAGTCCACGCCGCGGCCTCTGCTTCCTCTTCATCGAGAAGGAGCTCTACTCCTCCCGCGCACCTGGAGATCGAGCGCTGCTCGCCTCCCGTTGACCGTGCACTCGCTCGGTCTGCCTCCAAACCGACCCTTGGGCCAGATCCACCGACCGGCCTCGAAGCCCATGGGTGAGGCCACACCCCAGCGCCCCTCTGTTTTTTCCGCCGATTGGGCCAACCAGATTCGGCCCATGTATTTTTTTTCCATGCGCTGTGAATTTTTCCATTTATTCAGGGTACTGCAGTTTTACAGAAAACCCCTAAGCATCATGCATATAATAACTCATGAACCGTGCATCGGATTAAAATGATTTAAACATGTAAAATGCTTAGAATTTTGTGTAGATTAATAATATGACACTTTCATCTATGTTTAAAATGTTGTTTGTTTAAATTTGCTCAAATGCCATGTTAAAATGATTTATTTCATAACTAAATAACCGTAGCTCGGTTTTAAATAAACTTTATATGTAAATGGGGTGGGAAAATGCATATATTAACTTGATGCATTTTATTTTCCTGTTTAACAACAATAAAATAAGGTTTAGGGTAGAACAGTACCAAATCTAAAATATGCACATGGGGATTTTTTGGAATTGTTGTTTGTTGTTCCGGCCTCATTTAAACTTGCCTAGGTAGGTAGTTTAATTACGCTTCACCTCTTGCCATGTTTAACAACATTTAATATTGTTTGGTAGCTTAAACGAGATTAAACTAAATATGTCAATGTGGTGTTTCGTCAATATGCAACTCGTTCCAATTTGAGCTCCACTTAATTTGTAGTATTGTTTGTGCACTTTGCCATGCCATGCCATGCATCTTTAAACCGGACATGCATCATACTTGGTTGTGCATCATGCCATGTTTATGCTTGTGCATTTACCATGTTGTTTACTTCTTTCCGGTTGCGCTTCTCCTTGATAGTTCCGGTAACGTTGCGATTGTGAGGATTCGTTCAACTACGCCTGTTCATCTTCTTCATGGACTCGTTCTTCTTCTAGCGGGATTTCAGGCAAGATGACCGTCACCCTGGATCTCACTACTATCATTGCTATGCTAGTTGCTTCGTTCTATCGCTATGCTGCGCTTCCTATTCACTTGTTCTTCAAGCCTCCCCAAATTGCCATGTCAGCCTCTAACCTTTTCACCCTTCCTAGCAAACCGTTGCTTGGCTATGTTACCACTTTTGCTCAGCCCCTCTTATAGCGTTGTTAGTTGCAGGTGAAGTTGAAGATTGCTCCATGATGGAGATGATTATGTTGGGATATCACAATATCTCTTATTTAATTAATGCATCTATATACTTGGTAAAGGGTGGAAGACTCGGCCTTATGCCTGGTGTTTTGTTCCACTCTTGCCGCCCTAGTTTCCGTCATACCGGTGTTATGTTCTTTGATTTTGCGTTCCTTATGCGGTTGGGTGATTTATGGGACCCCCTTGACAGTTTGCTTTGAATAAAACTCCTCCAGCAAGGCCCAACCTTGGTTTTACCATTTGCCTCATCACCACCTATACCCTTCCCTTGGGTCGGCCAACCCGAGGGTCATCTTTATTTTAGCCCCCCCGGGACAGTGCTTCTCTAAGTGCTGGTCCGAACCGAGCTGCCTGCGGGGCCACCTTGGGGAAACTTGAGGGCTGGTTTTACTCGTAGCTAGACTCATCCGGTGTTTCCATGAGAACGAGATATGTGCAGCTCCTACCGGGATTGTCGGCACATCGGGCGGCTTTGCTGGTCTTGTTTTACCATTGTCAAAATGTCTTGTAAACCGGGATTCCAAGACTGATCGGGTCTTTCTGGGAGAAGGAATATCCTTCGTTGACCGTGAGAGCTTGTGATGGGCTAAGTTGGGACACCCCTGCAGGGTATAAACTTTTGAGAGCCGTGCCCATAGTTATGTGGCAGATGGGAATTTGTTAATGTCCGGTTGTAGACAACTTGACACCAGATTCGAATTAAAACGCATCAACCGCGTGTGTAGCCGTGAAGGTCTCTTTTCGGTGGAGTCTGGGAAGTGAACACGGTTTTTGGGTTATGTTTGACGTAAGTAGGAGTTCAGGATCACTTCTTGATAATTGCTAGCTTCATGACCGTTCCATTTGCTTCTCTTCTCGCTCTTATTTGCATATGTTAGCCACCATACTTGCTTAGTCGCTGCTGCAACCTCACCACTTTACCCCTTCCTTACCCATTAAGCTTTGCTAGTCTTGATACCCATGGTAATGGGATTGCTGAGTCCTCGTGACTCACAGATTACTACAACAATAGTTGTAGGTAGAGGTTATGCGGTGATCTCGACGCGAGAGTGATGTTTGCTTGTTTTGGAGTTCTTCTTCTGCTTCTTCTTCGATCATGGGATAGGTTCCAGGTCGGCAGCCTGGGCTAGCAGGGTGGATGTTGTTCGAGTTTCTGTTTGTGTTTCATCCGTAGTCGGATGTTGCTCTTATGTATTGTGATGTTGTATTCATGTGGCATTGTATGCCTTTTGTATGTATCCCCATCTATTATGTAATGTTGATGTAATGATATCCACCTTGCAAAAGCGTATCAATATGCGGTTCTATCCTTGGTGGGACCTTCGAGTCTCTTTAGGATAGTATCGCATATTGGGCGTGACACAGGTGCTCAAGTTTGATCAATGATAATTTCAGTCACCTTTTCTAGCATCATTATATGTCATAATAGTAGCTTATCTCATAAAACTTTTCATGATCAAGTGACAAGCTATTCACATGTTAAAGCATAGACCATAAAATTTCTTGAAAACTAGCAAACTTCATTCTCAGTCATCAAACAATTGCAATTCATCTTATTTTCAGGAAGGGTCTATGTCAGAGCTTTGATTTAGCAAATTCCACATACTCAACTATCATATAGTATTCCATGGTTGCTACCACTCAAAGCATATTTTTTAGAACAAATAGCATCGATCGAACACAGAGAAAGATAGGGGCTTAATGTTTCGCCTCCCAACTTACTTATCAAACACAGAGAAAAAAATACACTTCTGTGATGATACGTGTTTGTCACAATAGGTCGCGTTTTTTGTCATGCATGTACATCCATGATGATTTTATGAAAGAATCAAGATAGTCATACCTGTGCTGTCGTAGAAGTGTTCCATGACATTACCAAAATTATCATCACGGAAGTGTCCACTTCAATGACGATAAATCGCGCATCATAGAAGTGCTTTCGTTAAGGGTGACCGACACGTGGCATCCACCATAACGGAACGCCGTTAAGCTATCGGGTCTGGTTTTTTTGATCCGATAACCCGTTAACAGCCCAGACCAATGGGATTTTCCACGTGTAAAATCATCATTGGCCGAAGGAAACACGTGTTGCCTCACCGTTGGAACAGATGTCATCCACTCATTGGATAGGAGGCGCCTATGATAGGTCGACACGTGGCACGACCCAATAGTGGCCCATTCTAGTGAAAAAGGCCGACCTAGTAAAAATTAGCAGGTCGGCCCATATAAGGCCTACTTGTGTCAGGTCCATTTAAGCCCACGGCCCATACGAGATGTGCCAATTCTTCCCATCAATGACCCGTTAAAGATTTGACACAATTTCAGCCCTTCATCAGTTCGAGCCCGTTAACAACCCACTACATATTTGGGCTCAATATCGGCCCGATGAGATTTTGGCCTGTTAACGGCTCATTCAATGGATGGGCCAATTTTCAGGATGTACATCTTTCGACCTTTTAGCGACCCATTTAAATGTTGGGCTAATGGCCCGGTGTGTCTTTCAGCCTGTTGACGGCCCATAAATCTGATGGGCCATTTGTAGTCGGACCTGAGTTTCGGCCTTTTAGCGGCCCATTTAAGTGTTGCGCCAATTTCTGGACCGGTGTCACTTTCAGCCTGTTGACGGCGCATAAATCAGTTGGGACATTTGTAATCGGACCTGAGTTTTGGCCTTTTAGCGACCCATTTAAGTGTTGGGCCAATTCCTGGCCCTGTGTGCCTTTCGTCCTGTTAACAGACCATAAATGAGTTGGGCCATTTGTAGTCGGACCTTAGTTTTGGCCTTTTAACGGCCCATGCCCTTCATGGTCCAATACCAGCCCGGTTTCTCTTTCGGCCTGCTAAAGGCCCACAACACAGTTGGGCCATTTACAATACGACCTGACTTTCGGCCTCTTAGTGGCCCATGCTCTTCATGGTCCAGTACAAGCCCGCTGTCTCTTTCAGCCTGCTAAAGGCCTACAGTATAGTTGGGCCATATGTAGCCTAAACTTAGTAACAGCCTGTTAATGGCCCGTGAAATAAATTGGGCCCACCTGTTGCCCGCTTCAATGTCGGCCTGTTAACGACCCGGGAGGTAAGAGGGCCGACCATTAACTTCTGGCCTAGTAACGGCCCATTAACTTAATGGGCCCACTAAAGTTCGTACATGTCTAGGCCAAATTAGATAATTTGAGCCCATTACGACGAGCAATTATGCACAGGACCAAAACCGATCAAGCAAAGGTACGGCATACAGGGAATAACGTTGCACATCCAGCATATATTACAGGAAATTACATCCACTGGGAAATCAAAGATTGATGCCAGTGCAAATAAATGAGCAGAACCTAACCATCTACAACATCACAATTTGCAACCTCAGCACAGATGACGCCCATAAGCATGTGGGCAAGTTCTTGCTGCTTTGCTACACTGTCTCTGAAAACATTGATCAATTGTTGTGTCGCACGACTCTGCACCTCTGATTCATCCACCATTTCCATCATTGCTTCAGCCATTAATTGGTTCACAAACATACATTTATTCTGTTGCATTCGAGAGAGAGGATACTGAACAGATTCAGATGGTGATTTTGGCAGGCTTGTATTATTGATAGTGGAGAGTGTCTCGACCATTACATCATAACAGAAATTAGGACGAGAACCAAATAGATTAATCATGAGTTATTGCCATACTACTTGGCCTAGATTTACTGGAAAGAAACAATGGGGTTGCCTTGCTGTTTTCATAGTTTGTCTTCTTATCTTCAGCAGCCTGCACAAAATTAACACACTAGCATTGCTATCATTGGCCAAGTCAGATAATAGGAAAGCAACATTGACACAACGAACGTTTGGGCAACTAGCCTACACCAAATTAACACAATATGGCACAGCTATCATCAGCCAGGTAAGGTAATACAAAAGCAACATTGACACAATGAATGAATGGGCAACCAGAGAAGCACTACAATTCAGTAATGTGCATGATATGAGATAGTACATTCATGCAGCTCAGTATGCAAAACTACCAGGTAGTTTTCCTTACAAAAATCAACATTGGCGCCTTTAACATTTTGCTACAACTAATTTTAGATCAGATAAAAGTTAGATTCACGCCCATTAACAAAATACATGCTGATGTAAAAATATAGTGATATACAACAGGTACTTACATCAGCATTGGAGCACAGAGAATTCTCGCAAGATATTTTCCTCGAATACGATCCCAATGGAGGAAGTCTTCTATCGTTTAACCTTATTTTCTAAAAGAGAGATGGGTAAGAAACATGTAGAAAATATGATCAGCATGCTATAAAATTTCATGATGCAAGGATACGCACACGCTTCTTAGAATGGAGTTGACATATTTTTGCTGGACTGGAGCGGACTGTTTCTTTGGCCACTGGAATCTGCTTATTATCAGTTGGAGTTGGGTTTCTCTGTGCTGGAGCAGTATCTATAAAAACTGGAGTTGGTTTATTATCTCCTGGCGTTTGGCTCTTTTGCAAAGGCCTTGTTTGTAACCCTTCAGATTCTAATATAGTCGTCTTCCCCTTGCATGCCTTGTATAGAAGAATGGTGCTTTAATTATAAAACATGCGACAGCAGAGAGATGGAATAGGTACTGAAGAATAGAAAGGCATGACATATTGACATGTATTCCCTCCATCCGGAAAAAAATGGATGGGTCTAGGCGTATTTCAGTTCTAGATACATCCTTTTTATCCATTTCGGCAACATGTAATCCGGACGGAGGGAGTATGGTGTAAGAGCTAGGGCTACGACAGGACAACACAACAAAAAAAACATAAGTTGAATGTAAAACTGTATGCTAGCGAAATACGTATAGAAATAACTAAGGGAACATACACGTGTATGATTGTGAAACTAAGATGGCATTGCAACAGAGCACTGGAACAACACTTCAATGTAAAAAAACATGGTATGGTAGACAGATGAAGTACATACTGATGAATAACAATGCATAAGATATTCAGAAGCATGATGTCCAAATTAAGCAGATGACATTGCGATAGAGTAGAATGACAGTAATTGAATTTGAAAACATGTTATCATGAATGGAATAGGTACTGAAAAACAGGAAGGCATGACATATTTACATGCATGATCAGCATGCTAAGCACATGGAATTGCAACAGAGTAGATGCACTCCCGGATATTATATGCATGTTGTACCCATATCACAGGCTAAGTTAGAGCAAGGACCTTGTGGGGTGAAGAGGATTCATCATCTTTCTGCAAGTCTTCTGAAGAACTTCCTTTACATGTTCCATCATATTGGGTATCATTGACATCAAGTTTATTGGCCTTTACATTGCTCCATGAGGTTCTTGTGGATATATTAGTGTGTGCAATTATATCTGACATGCATGGAAGACAATTAGTAGTTAGATTTATGTAATGAGTGCCTGTAGGAGACGACATAAATAGTAGACTGGGGTTAACTAGCAGCAACATGTCTCATAAACTAAAGGGAGAACACAGATGAAAGCTACAAAATATGTATCGTTTGTACTCGAGATTAACTAGATGGAACACAAAAGTATTAAAGAACAAATAGGTAATACTAGAAGTGGTATAATACTATAATCACCAGCCTGTGGGATAGCATTGGATGATGGATGATAACTATGGAACATTGTTACCTAAAGAACAAGTATCTTAGCTGAACTATGGAACAACGTTAACTCCTGAACAAGACCCGTAAGAGTTCAGCATGAATATACAGTGAAATGTGATGATCTATTTTCCATGCTTAGATGAATAACAAAGCCATAAATGTTGCACACAAGTAAGATGAGGGTACAACCTATCTGGCTGCCATCCATAGGAGTGAGCATCATGTGCTGACTTGTCGATGGCCCTGCAGTTGTTGTGGATGTCCATGTCGGGCACGCGCATTCGATGCAGGGAACTATTGAGTGGGGACTATAGCTCCCTTCTGGTGTATGCTTCCCTTGTTGGAGCAGCTGCGGTGAGTCGGAAGACGGTGTGTCTCAAGATGCAGATAACGCATAATGTTAAGAATAACATATCTCTTTGATCTGAAGAAATACACTAAGAGATCAACAGCAAGGTACGAGAGTGGTCACACGTCTGTTGACTGAAGACTAAATTGGGGTCACACGATTTTATTTTATTTTGGTACTGTCTGATCTACGCCGGATGGATTGGTGGCCGTCTTGTGCCTCCCGGCTGACACTGTTCGAAATCTTCCCTGAAGAGCCAGCGACCAACGGCAGAGCAGCCTGCCTCCGTCGTTTGTGGCCCTGGCCAAAACCCCGCTCCCCGCCCCACTGCACTGTCGTGGTTGCGCCGCCCCCGGGCCAATCCACAAAGACTCCCCGTCATCCAGATCCGGTGGCGGTAGTACCTTCAACCCACGCAACTCTAAAAGATAGCCATCTAAGCGCTGCTTCCACGGCGAACTTGCGGCCCTGCACCCTTACGTTAGACACCAGCCAACCGGTAGCCTAGGAGCTCCGCCGCCTCGAGGGGTGCTGCTTCCCATTGGGAATTGATTGGCCCAGAATAAAAATTCAGAAAACTGATGCCTAAATAAAGTGATTTGAGATGAGGGTGCGACCTATCTGGCAGCATGGTGAAGTAGGAAGGTCCAGCTGCCGAGTCGGTGAGGCCGGCGTGGTTGCGGTGGCGACCGGTGGCAGGGAAAGAGCGATGTCGTGATGGTCGACGGCTACGGGGAAGCGGCGCCAGGACTCTGGACGGATCCGAAGTTGGAGCCGCTCCGACACCGTGAACAATGGCGGGGGTGAATTCGCTCCGGTACGGTTCACGCGGCCGTCGTCGAGGCAGCACCAGCATCACGTAATAAGAGGCACACGACCCAGTGCATGACGACAAATGGATAGCGTCTCCGGCATTAGGGAGGAGGGCAGCTGTTAAATTGATGCGGTGGGGGGCGCCCTGGAGGTGGGGCTGAGGTTTCGCGGCTCGGGAGAAGGGAGCTTCCCGGGGAGAAGGTGATTTGGTGCCCATGAGGTATGAATGGGGGGGGGCGGGGGGGGGGGATTGGGAGGGGAGTGGAACCATGTCTTACAGACGCATTTGTCTGAAATGTGAGGGGGAGTTACAGTTCTACCCTTGCCTATAGGCTTCTCGGCTTGGGTCTGTGTACTGAGGGTCGGGGATAGTAGAGTAACTTTGCTTCTCCCCAAATAGTGGGCAGGAGCGATTTCGGGCGAGGAGGGCGTGTTTTGAACTATAGTGGGCGCGAGCGATTTCGGGCGAGGAGAGCATGTTTTGAAATAGTGGGTGCGAGCTATTTCGGGCGAGGAGAGCATGTTTTGCCGATCATGGTTTATGAATTATTCGGCACATGTCATTTCGGCCAAGGAGAAGGCGCACTTGGATGAATTTACGAACCTACCCTCGATGTACAACGGGCCAATTGATGCGTGTCCCACATAGGACGGTAATTTCGCGTCTCCCATTTATTTGCTCGTGCGAATTCCACCGAGCAGAGAGGATGTTTAACGGTTCGTTCAAATTTTGGGAGAACAAGCATCCACGTCTACCTTACCAAGTCGATTCGAATCAAATTTTGAAATATTAGCTTGCCACTTCTTTTTTAGATGGAGAGATGATGCTCGGGAGTAATGTGTTTTTACATGCTCGTTGCTAGTGATTTACTATATGACAAAAAGTTGACCCACTCAAAAACGCGAATCAAACCCAAAATGAAATATCTAGATTCAATGAAATAGCTCGTTCAGTAGGTCAAAATAGTGAACTAAATCCAAAATTGAACACCTCCATCGAGTAGCAAGTTGTACAGTATTATAGTACTCCATGAACATGTTGAAAGTCAAACTAATGAACTTGTTTGATATACGCATATATCCGTTCATGTGTGGATTGCAGATAACATGTTCTCCAATTTAAATATTTGATTGCAAGTTTATATCGAAACATGGTTTATATCAGTCTTTGATGCATAAAACGCGACCTCCCCCTCTCCCGAACTCCTGTTCTCTCTCTCTCTCTCTCTCTCTCTCTCTCTCTCTCTCTCTCTCTCTCTCTCTCTCTCTCTCCGACAATCTTCAATTTTGTCGCACGCATCCGACACAAAAACCTTGTTGGTCCCTCTCCCTTTCTCTCCATCTCTCTCTCTCTCTCTCTCTTTGTGTGTGTGTGTGTGGGGGGGTCTTTCTAGTTCGCATGCATATATACACCATCTATAGGTCTCTCTCGCACACTATGTATGATACTCTAGCTAGTCCAAGCTAGATATCTTGGGTGCACTCATCGTACACACACAAATTCCTTGGATCTTTGCGTGTAACTCTCTCACGCACCACTCTATCGTCTCGGAGCTCTTCCCCCCCTCTCTCAAACTCTCCATCCACCTGGGTCACACATACACATGCATATCTCACTCGCACTCGATTGGCCCATCTAAAACTCTATCTCTCTCCCTCGTTCTCTCTCCATCTCACACGCACACACACACAATCTCATGCCTAGCTAGCCAAGTACGATGGTCTCTCACTCAATTGTAGGCACACGCAGTCCCCCCTATATGTATATGACTAGCTAATCTTAGTCTCCAACACAAACATGTGCATGGTCTATCTCGATTTCTCTCGGGGCATCTTTCTATCGCGCACGCACTCCCTCGATCTCCCACCCATATAGTCCCCTCACAATCTCGAGGGGATCTCTCTATCACAAACATACCCTCTCTCCCTCCCCATGCGTCCATGCCATCCATGTGATCCTATCGACCTTTGTTCCTTGTTGGCCAGACCTCTATTGGACATGTGCTACAGGGGTGTCTCTTTCCGTTGCAAACAATCACACACTAGCTATTGTCGTGTATCTCCTCGCCTCACTTTTCCATCTCGGAGATGCATGCGTGATATGTTCGCATAAGAAACGAAAAAACACACACTCTCTCTAATTTATCGTTTGTTGTCACTTTCTCTTTCACACACATACTATTTTTGCACAGTTACTCATTCTCCTTCACGCGCACTTGATCTGTCTCGACTTAGGCACTCTCCTTGGTCCATAGCATATAGATTTATTGAAAAGTCAAACATCACAAAGTTTGACCATGTACGTGGAGAAAAACAACTACATCTAGTACGGAAAACATATACCATTAGATTCACCATGAGATGTAGTTTTGTATGATGTATCTTTGGTATTGTAGATATAAATAACATTTGGTTAAACCTGATCAAAGTTTCCAAAGTTTGACTTCTAAAAAATTTACATGCACTGCATTATCGAGCAGATGGAATATCTCTTTCCCCCTCTCAGCTATCTGACACACCACTCAGCCTTATCGGGGTTCCTCAATCTCTCTCAAACTTTATTGGTCAGTTTGGTTCGTGACCTGACCCTCATGCCTTGATGGCCAAACTGCCTGCTGTGGACGTGAGATGTAAAATATTTCTGCCTGGCCAGGCTTGTGTGGTGCTGAAGCATTTGGTTCATGCCTGGGCTAGGCAAAGCATCAACGTCCCATCAATCAATCCGTGCAGCAATTATTTAATGCTAATATCCACCCATGTTGTTGTTAGCCTCGTGGCCGCACGACCAGGCACGGCCAGGCGTTCGAAATCGGTTTCCTAAGCCAGGCTACTTGCAGTGTCTGGAGTATAGCCAGGCTAATTAAAGTGCAAGGGAACCTAGGCCAGGCGGGCTTTCTTTATCACAGGGTAGCAACCAAACAAGTGTGCATGAAATCCAGCCACAACCCCAGGCCAGGCAAAAGATGCTGAGGACGCAAGCCAAACTGACCTTATATCTCCCTGGTTCACACATACACGCATGTCTCGCTCGCGCTATACATATAGACCCATCCAACGCTCTCCTCCCTTGTTCTCTCTCCATGTGACACGCACCCCCTAAGTACCATAATCCCTCACTCCATCATAGGCGCAAGCACTCCCCCCTCCTAAGTATGATTATCTCTTACTAGCCATCAGGAACACATGTATTGTCTCCTTCCATCCATACGTCTATCTCGATATCTCTCGGGGCATCTTCTATCACGCACACACCTTGTCACTCGATCTCCCACCCATGTAGTCCCATCACGATCTCCAGGGGATCTCTCTATGACAAACATACACTCTCTCCTCCCCATGTCTACATTTTCTCCATATGTCTCTCTCGACCTCTCTCCCTTGTTTGTTAGATCCCTCTTGGCCACGTGCTAGGGGTCTTGCTCTCTCGGTTCCAAACAACCACACACTATCTCCTCACCTTGCCTCTGTTGTCGAAGATGCATGTGTGATATGTTTGCATAAGACACACACGCTTTTTCTCTACTTTTATCATGTGTTGTCCATGTCTCTTTCACACACGCACACACACTTCTCTCTCTCTCTCTCTCTCTCTCTCTCTCTCTCTAGTTAGGGACTCTGTCACGTCCATAAGCATATGGATGTTTTGAAAAGTCAAACCTCAGAAAAGTTTGACCAGGTATATGTTGAGAAAAACATTTACATCTGGAACGATCATTAGATTCATCACAACATGTACTTACTTCATACTATCATTTATCTTTGGTATTGTAGATATAAGTAATTTCTTTATAAACTTGGTCAAAGTTTCAAATGTTTGACTTAAAAAAATGTTGGAATTACATTATCGAACGGAGGGAGTAGCTCTTTCTCTCTCTCTCTGCTATCTCTCACGGGCCTCCCCTCTCACTCGAACTCTCTATACCGATGGATTATACGCTCACTATGTTAGCGTATAGCTCCGTATATTGTTTAGTTGACCGGTCAACCAATCTACATGCTGCCTTGTCAGCTTGTTGTATCTTCGTGTGCTGGCCCATGTGGCAGTGGGTGAAAATAAGTAAACTAGAGGCCCATCTGACACGCGGTGAAGTAAACAAAGTTGAAACCACTAGGGGTAGCACCCCGCATGCTAGTAAATTGAGGGCTCATTGAGGACACACTTCTTGCATGCGAAGGATGCACTCTCGCATAATTCACCACTGCACGGCGGCATGCACAGAAGGACGCACTCGCACACACCCAGCACACAACACACACCAGCACACGTGTACACCAGCGTCGCTGCCGGTTGAGATGAACGGCAAGGCAGCCAACAAGCGGAGGCAGCTTGAGCCAAAGCCGCATCCGGCAAGCCTAGACTTCATCAGCAGCCTCCCTGACGACATGCTGCTCGTCATCATCGGCCTCCTCCCCACCAAATCTGTCATGCGGACCGCCCTGCTCTCCCGGTGGTGGCGCCCCCTCTGGCGCTGCGTCCCCCTCAACCTCACCGTTGATTGCTGCCTCTGTGGCGGGGATTGCAAACGCATGGCCGCAGTCTCCAAGATCCTTTCATCGCACCCTGGGCCAGCCAGATGCCTTGACATCCGCATGTTCAGTACCAACTGTAAGTTCCAACCGAAGTTCGACGAGTGGTTCTTATCCCCTGCCCTAGATCAGCTCGAGGAGCTCAGCTTTGAAGCTGGACGATGTCTCTCTCTGCCGCCGTCTGCGCTCCGCCTCACACCAACGCTGCGCCGCGCCAGCTTCAGCTCCTACTATCTTCCCTAGACTAATGTTGCACCCGCCCTTCTTCTCCCTCAACTCAAGCAGCTCGACCTCTTTGACGTTGTCATCTCGAATGAGGCTATGGAGCACCTGCTCCACAGCTGTACTGCGCTCGAGTACCTTCGTCTTGAGCAGATCCACGGGTTCATTAGCCTCCACATCGCCTCAACGAATCTCCGATGGATTTATGTGTCTTGCTAGCCCCGCAACAAGACATCAATTGGGACGAGATCACTCCAGCTGTTCCACGTTATGATCATTGAGAATGCGCCTTTCCTTGAGAGATTGCTTGTATCGGATCTAGAAGGTCCAACAAAAATCAGGGTCATTGACACGCCAAAATTGACAATGTTGGTGTACTCGTCTGCCAAATTCTCCGAACTCTTTATTGGATCCGTAATCATTCAGGTACAGCACTCATCTTCTTCTCCGTCTTCTTGAAATTCACATTTTTAAATTTCTTCTTGATGTATTTACGACCGTCTTCTAGAAAATGATTCCCACAAGCTTGACCCAGTCCATGCGCACAGTGAAGATCTTAGCACTAAAATCTATCAGCCCCAATCTGGATCAAGTTGTTGGATTCCTTACATGCTTTCCGTGCACGAAGAAGATACTCATCGAGGTGAAACTTCTTTCCTATAAGTAAACGGTAATCACAACGTAGCTCAATTTTTTCGTAATTTTCCCAAATTACAATGACAAGTGTAGTCTTCAAAACTGCATCTACGCACCGCACCGAAAGAAATGTTTTTAGTATTTTTTTTTCTCACGTGATCACCTGCATCGTTTTTATGCTGTACTACTATAGTAGCCTAGGCTAGTCATAGTGGAAAGTAACTTAGACTACTCCAGTAACTCTATGGTTACCCTAAGAGCAAGTACTACCTCTGTCCTGGTTTACTCTTCCAATTTTGTACTATCAAAATTTGACCATAGATTTAACTGACAAAATGTTAATGCATGTCACTAAGAACTATATTGTTGGATTCGTATTTGAACATAATTTCAAATGGTGTAATTTTTAGTGACATGCATTGGCATTTTCTTAGGTAAATCTATGGTCAAAATTTTATACTAAATACGAGGTAGTATTCCCTTCGTCCCAAAATTCTTGTCTTACATTTGTTTAGATACGGATGTATCTAACACTAAAATGTAACTAGATACATCCGTATTTAGACAAATTTAAGACAAGAATTTTGGGTCGGAGGGAGTACAAAAGTGGGCTATGTAGGCCAACTCATGTGCCAAATTCACTTGTGATTCATTTGGCATCGATGCCCCTCCATTGCTCACCTGCTGCCCCAATCTGGATCACCTACTTTGCTCCGGTGCCAAATTAACTCATGCAATGAAAAAACACTGCGTGGGAGAGAGAGAGGACTGAGGCAATAAAAAACACTTGTTTGGGAGAGTGAGGGCATCCACAGCGTGTAGAGGCAACATGGCCTCTAAGCTGGGTCCACTTACCTGCCTCTAGGATTTTTCTAAGGTTGTGCAGTGTATCAAATTTAATGTGGCCTCTAAGATGGAGCCCACTGCATGCAGCATACACATAAAGAATACCTTTTTTCATCGGCCATGCTAGCATGTAGTATGCACTATTGAGTATGACTAGTAGGGACGTAGAATTATTTTAGTACGGAGAGAACTTGGAGGCCGCCTCTTGGCTTAGAGGCGACGACAGCCACTTTAGCTTAGAGGCGACCCCTTGCAATGTATGGCGCCGGTCTCCAAGTCGCTAGAGGCGGGCTTAGAGGTGAGAAAAGAGCACACTGTGGATGCTCTGAGAGGCAGGTGTAGTTGGTTTGATTGATTTGTTTATACATGTGGGTCTGTGTGCACAGCGGTGCCAACTCTCTCACATCGCAAGAGCGGTGCCAAAATCTTTTGATTTGACATCGATGTGTATTATATGTGGCATACTTTTGCGAAATATGGCATCGGCCACATAGTGGAAGGCAACAAATGCCCAAGCTCTTCACGTGCTCCTAGTTAAATGAGAGGAAACAGAAAGAGAGAGAGAGAGAGAGAGAGAGAGTGAAAAAATATCACTAGCCAGCCAACCCTATTGTATGAGCGAATGATATTGGTACCTATTGAATTTTTTTTCGAAAAGGGGGGATTCCCCGGCCTCTGCATCAGAAAGATGCATACGGCCACATTGGTACCTCTTGATGACACGGCAATCTTATACAGCCAGCTGCTCTAATATGTTCTCTTCTTTTGCAGATAAAAAAAGACCCAAAAGTGAAAAATGTGCTGCACTATAACAATCTCATCGAATGCCTTGATCTCCGTCTTACAGAAATTGATTTGATTGACTACTGAGGCAGCACATCTGAGATTAAATTGGCCAGGTTCTTTGTTCTGGAGGAAAGTATGCTCAAGGTAATGTGGTTTGGCGTTCTCTGGCGCAACAATGAATGTGTGCTGATCACCGCAAGCGTCTAAGCCTAAATGACAAAGTCTCCACAGAAGCTGAATTTGTTTTTGAAACATCAAGTGGCCAGAGACTCGAAAACTTATTTGCCCATTAGTGACTTGTCAGGGTGGTGGATTTTAGTTTGTATGATAGTTCTGCATCCACCTAAAGTAACGAAAGTTCTTACGTAAACTTCCTAGTAATTCCCTCTTCGTAGGTGCAGCATTACTCCTAACATTTTTAATATCAGTTTGAAACTTGTAATATTGCCGTGTCCTATTCCCGCGTTTTCAAAATCCTGCGAATCAAACAGGTCCTGAGTTGCTGATGATGTTGTGCCTCCCGTCTTTCACCAATAGCCGTCGGATCTAGATCTGACACATACAAACCAAGCTTCTCCATTTTTGCAAAAAGATGCCCGCACTTGTTCCCTATTTACAAACAACTCCTTGTCTCTCACAATCAGCCTGATCTCCTCCCCACCACATCTAGAAGGCCATGGAAAAATCTAGCACGATGGCCGCTGCCGGTGCCGTCCACCCCCAATCTTGGTATTCTGTGCAATGCACGAGCATCTACGCACGGGAAATTATGTCGAACAGGGCTAGTTGTAAGCAAGCTAGCTCTACAGCCATGATGATAGTGACTGCAGACGGTGAGGCTGACTATGGTATGCCGAACACGGCACCTATACTCAGGTGTTATCTCCGGCGCAGGGTCTTGTCACTTCACTATGAGGAGCAACACGTAATAATTTGGCCAACGGGTAGTACAGTGCTAGTACTCCTACTAATACATTGGTAGTACTACTACTAATACTAGTAGCACCACCGTCTGGATTTAGGAGTACTACCACGTCCATCTGGATTTTAGTATTTGACTAGCAATATCTAGTAATGCATGTCACAAAAAATGTACTACTCCCTATGTAAATAAATACATGGTGTTTTATTCCTATCGGCGAGAGAACTTAATGTATTTTTTCTAACTATATTACTAATAGGATTACATGCAATGAACTAAACACTGCATGTCATGTTTGGTAGTTATGTCACGAAATAAGAAACAAGGAGGGAGTTAATGCACCATGCCTAAGGTTGATCATAGTGCGGAGTAACTTAGACTAGTAACATGCATATGTTATTAGTCTATGTTACTACCTTCATAGTGGGTAGTAACATATGGATGGTAACATGCAAGCCTTCATTAATTGAGATATAGACTCATTTTGTCTTGGGGTGTGTTATGTTACAGCAACATATTATGTTACCACAAGCATCTCTTTCCTCATTAACTCCATGCCACATAATCAATTGTTTCTTGGGATGTGTTATGTTACTACCTAAGTTACTCCCACTATGGCTAGCTTAAGTGTTTTGGGATTATTTGGTTTTCGTAAGGTGACTTACACAACATTTTTGTTTACATGCATTAATATTTTATTAGTTAAATCAAAAGTCAAAACTTGGCGCAAAATGCAAAGGGGACCAATAAACCAGTAAACATCAAACTTCTCTCGTTTGGACCCAACTAGAGGTCCGGTGAGATGACTATACTGCACCGACACGGAGGGGGATGCAGCTTCATTGACTTATGACAACTGCCTTTGGGTGAATGACACGTGGGCCCAAGGGGTGGCTGGCCCACCTATCATACAGCCAAAGGCAGGTGCAGTAGAGGGCCGAGGAGTAGTACGAAATCCTACGCACCTACGCACGCTAACCAAGGGCAAGAGTGATCACTCGAATCGCAATATCAGTTTACTAGAAGCTTAGCTAGACCCATGGAGGCGATGAGTGTGAGCATCAGCCGGCTGTGCCAGATGGTCCACGACACCGGCCTGCGGCCCAGAATCGAGGAACGTCTCCAGGTAGTATTGCTTGAGGCCGCCAGGGCGAGGGGGCGCTTGGACGACAGCTTCGTCTCCTTGTTCGACAAGGTCCTCGTTGGTTTCCTCGACAAGTTCACCGTCGTCAAGAAGCTCGCGGACGACTTTGACATATGCCTCCAGCCGACGCGCCCAGGCTTTGCGATGCCTGCCACCCTCAACGGCCACTATGGTGACAACCTCTTCGACGCACTGGTGGCCCTGCGACTTCCCGCCATCGCTCCGGAGAATGTCCACCTCGAGGTCGCGCTCGCCGCGCAGCGCCTGGCACAGCGCCTGGCGCAGCAAGACACCATCGACATAATCACCCACTTCTACACTCAAATCATCCACAAGGACTACTACATGCAAGAGGAGGACGATAGGATGCTGGCCTTCTTGGACCACAGGGCAACCTTGGAAGACATTGTTCAGAAGCATCTTGAGCTCGCCGCCAACGCCGTTGCTCCTCACACGTGGGTTGGTGACCCGGCGCACTAGGGCGTGAGGATGTCGTTAATGGATCCGTATGTATTTTTATCTTTCTGTCAAATCCATGTAGTAGTATATGATACTACTAGTAATTATCTTACCTTTCACATCAACTTCATAATTTTCGTACGTACTCCATGCATGAATGGCACCAGAACCAAACTTCTCATTACTCTAGGCAAAATTGTTATTTTGTATCTATCGGTCGCGCCATGGAGCAGAACCAAATTTTACAAGTTACGAGTTCAAAAGGAAAAGCCTGCCATGTTCGCGTTGCACCCCCACACGGTTGGTCCGGCACGCCGCTCAAGCGGGAATGCATGCGGTGTTGCATTTTCACTTACAAGTGGGACCCCAGTTGAGCAAACCAACTATCGGCAAACCCCCACCCCGCCCACCGCGCGATGGCTGAGAAAACAGGAGGGAGAAGAGATGGATGTAGCACGGACTCCAAGAAAATTGGTGTCGGATGGGACTCGTGTGGGTGTCATGTGCCGTACTGTTAGACGTGAATGCTAGTTATGGCCCATGCCACCCCACTATATTGAGCCTATATCGAGGTACGTAGAACAAATTTCCTGGAGTCCATGCTCAGCCCTCCTCTATCTCTCTTCTCAGCCAGCCAGCGGACGTGCGGAGCCCATCAACTGTTTGCTCACATGCAGTCCCACATGTCAATGAAAACGCAAGAGGACCCACTGAACCTGCACATCTTTCACCTCAATGTGCTGGTGATGAAAAACAAATCCAATAAAGATCTTCGGTGGCCTCTTTTGGAGTTACTCAAGAGTAGTAAGATTCTATTTACAGTTTAACCCAAGATGCACATCTCGTGGCTTCAACTACCACTCTATTTTCTTTCATGACACGACCTGGATGCTGGATGTCCCACGTGTCGGCAAAAGGAGGAAGAACCCGACCAAATCTTCGGTTGTGCTCTCGGATTAGACTAGTTGTGCTAACTTAAAAAATTTATTGTGTACTCCCTCCATTCCAAAATACTTGACTTCCATTTGTCCAAAAATGGATGTACCTATATACTAAAACATGTCTAGATACATATAATTTTGACAAATAGAAGGCATGTATTGTGCAACAAAGGGAGTAGAATGGATGCAAGTCTTGGTATTGGGAAGAAGAGTACATCCATATATTGATAGAGCGCAATTTAGTAGATGTTCTAGCACTTTTAGCTAGCACAGAGGCTAGAGATGAGACTAGTGCACTTGTTGATACTCCTACTAGAATAGAGGCTAGACATGAGACTAGATGCGAGGAAGCAACATCTACTTCTTTACACTCGAAGAAGAAAGAAGCACGCAAGATCGAGCCTCTGTAGATCAACAATGAATGCATCGAGAAGGCACTAATCCAACTTACAGGAGTAGTAAAATGTATTCTTGTGGTTCTTGTTTTCTTTGGTCTTGCTTGTCTAGTCAAAATTATCGTTGGAGTTCATGCAAAATGGAGGTCCATTTGGGGTCGTGCGTTGGAGTTGGCCTTACAAGTGGGACCGCAGTTGAGGAAACCGACTATCAGCAAACCCCCACCTCGCCCGCCGCGCGATGGCTGAAGTTAGAGAAACGACGAGGTTGAAGAGATTGCTCTACCACGGACTCCAAGAAATAATATGGTGTCAGATGGATGTCGTGGTGGTGGCGTGTGCCGTACTCATGGACGTGAATGCTTGTTCTAGCCCATGCCACCGTACTACTCCTACTACTTACTATATACTATTCCTACTAGTATCGAGGATTCGAGGTGCTGGTTACGTACAGCGAACACATATTAACATATGGCTACAATAAAAACACCCGCCCGACGCGCGAAGCATGTGAAGCTAGTACAAATAGTGTACTACTATTGTTGATTGGCCTCATCCAATAACCTGTTGCAATGCATGTACAATTATGTATTCGGAAAATATTTTTTTGCCTCGTCGCACCACTCACTCAGAGAAGCGACACGAAAGCCATTCATAAATTTAGTAAGTTTATCACAGGCATATCATTTTATTACATACAACAGGTCATCAACCCACATCGACAACGAGGATACATTATAAATACTAAAGTTGTCACCACACAACAAATAACAAGCAATGAAATGAACTTCAACTCAACCATTCCTCGGCGTTGGAAACGTTGCTATGAACCACAAGTGATTCTCTAGGATGGGCCATCCATTGTCGATCTGGAGACCAACGCAGGACTGATCATCCAGGCTGAAGCGGCCTACTATATTAGTACCAGGGTAGGGAACCACCCAAATGTCCAAGGTGTAGACACAGTTGCTTCTCATAAATGGTAGTAACGTTGTGTCAACAGCAGTTGGATCGCCTTTCACCATCATTGGATAGTTTTGTCCAAGGAAGAGCGAGTTTTCTCCAAGACTATCAATTCTGTACCAGGGAGAAGGAGTTGGCACTAGCACACTAGTATCCATCTTGAATACCATGCAATGGGTGTCGGAATAGGTCCGGAGAGTGCGACCATGGGAGACTACACCTGCTTCCTTAGTAGTAACATCATCAGTGGGCTGTATACACACAAGAAGAGGTGATCCATCTAAATTAGTTGCCAGGCGCCACAAAGTATATGGGCGCTGCTCGTCCTCATGCTCGTGATCATCACCATCGTCATCTCCCCCTTGGTTATAAAATTTTTCAAGTATGGGTGGTGGAATGTTCACAGGACCTTGGAAACACAAGAAGAAGGTTAATTAGTAAAGGGAAACTTGCTAACCCACATGCATGTGGATAAAACAATTATAATTACGGTGGAAGACAAACATACCAAAATCACAAGGATTCCATGCAAAAATAGTGCCACGAGTGGTGGCAGCAAACACAAGGCCCTCGTATTGAATTGCATCACAGTACTCATCCGTGTACAGAAACTGATTTTTGAGCAATATCCATCCAGTCAAACCACGAAGGACGTCAAGAAGCTTGTCGAAGATAGCAACAACTTCATAGTTGTTGTAATTCCAAGAGCGGTTGGGAACTCGACAAATTGCTATCTTCCGTAGAAGACAGTCACCATGATCGTATTTGAACATGCGTACAATACCGGTGTGCTCAACCTCTGGGCAGTATGCTGAGATTTTTGGAAGTGGAACCCGGCCACAAGTGTACACATTCACAAGTTCCCACTCGCAGTTGGACCCAATGTAGACAACCCAATCTCCATTTGCGCCTGCCCAAGCCTTACCCTCAAGCGATGGCATCTTAACATCATACGTATCATTATCAAGCGGCATCAACTTGCACAGGGCGAGGCTTCCGTTGTCCCGGCACCAGTCATCAGGGTCACGGCGAAGAAGATAGGGGAGATCAAACCACTCCTTGACTCTTGGGTTCCTTCTAATGATGTTATTAGTTGAGTCGAGAATGGGCTTGAACGAACCTGCCATGCTAGCCGAGGTGATGACATCGCATAGATCAATGAGTTCCTCCACCACGTCATCTTTCAGATCGGGGCAAGAATAACGGGGTCGTTTCGGGCCTGTTCACTCCATGGAGAAGATGATCGAACAATGGCAGAAGAAAGGGTGAAGGGCTGAAGGAAAATGGAGGAGGGAGAGGAAGAGCGTGCAACAGCAGTTCCAAATCAAGAGGGAAAGGCGAAGAGTCGGTGGATGGTTGCCAGTTTGCCATGGTTCACGAAGAGGCGCCCCGGCCCACACGTCCGTTCGGAAATACAACTACTCGCCGTCATCTCACTGATATGTTGGAACGGGACCACATGTCAACAAAACAAGGTGTGTAATTTCTCGTGCAAAATGCGATCTGGCCGCGTTGGCCCGAGGTGCCGCATTAGTTATCGACCTTTATTTTTTTAATGGCGTGCCATTCAGTTTTGAAGCATGACTAACTGGTACTGTACGTAGAGAAAATATAAACTACTCTACCACTACTCCACCTCCAGTACTAGTAGTATAAAAAAGATATATAGGCTGGAGCTTCAGCGCTTTCTTGCTAAGGGATGCCCACTTGCTTCTCACACTACCACCCTCTCTCCAATTCTAAAAAAGACAGCCTCTCTCTTCCTCCTCACCGGTGGTCACAGATCCACCGGGGAAGAAAAGGACGTGCAGCGTTGACGCACTCGTCGTCAGCGAGCGAGGTCACGCACTGACGACAAGGCCGTCCTCTCAGACATAGCGCCCACGCGGGATGGCCTCCGTCCCCAAGCTTGCTGCCATAGTGTGTGTGGAGGACGATGACCACGAGCGAAAACACTTCCCACCGACCCTCAGGTATGCTACCTCTTTTCGAACCATACCCTTGTTCTATTGCCCCATCTGCCACGTCGTTGCATGTGGATCTTTTTCCACTCCACCATCTTCCCAATTTGCTATCCTCTGCTCTGCTGGCCACGCAGACGAAAACCATAATTTGCACTATTAAAGGAAACCCTACTTCATGTAGTCTAATCCATGTTTGGGTTGAATAAGGAAAGGAAGGGAGACTGTACTATCCAAGAGAGTAGGCATCGAACCCGCATCTAGGTTGAAAAGGGGAAAATCAGTAGCTAAGGAACGAGTCTCGTTTCTCTTGGTTGAAGAAGGGTAGAAAGGCATGACAACGCAATAGAGAATGACCAGGTCGATCGGTTTGTTGTCCTCACATAGGAAAAGGTGGCTAAAGAGAACAAAAATGGGACATAATCCACATATGCTGCCTGGATATTTGTTGCTCTGGGCAACCATACCTCCCTCACCACTCTGCATCCATGGAGGTACATCGTACTGGTGCACCCACTGTATGAATGGGCCTCCCATGCTCTTATTGCCACTTTTTTTGCTGTTAGTATAACGCCAGTAGTCAAGTCAAGCAATGCTACTACTAAAGTGATGCCGCTCTCAGTCTAATGCCACCGATAAACTTAAGCAATGCCATTTAATGTCACTCAATTATTTCAGGGTTAGCTGTTGATTGTGGATGTATTAAAGATTTTTCAGCTAAGGCATTCTAATGCTGTTGCACAGCCAGTATACCAACGATGAACCTTCAGATTTTTACACTGTTAATGCGTATAGATTACATACCTCACTTTCATGAGATAAGTTAATTTTTTTGTGCAGTGTCACCAAAATGCCAAGGCGTTGATGTCATTTTATTTTGGTTAAACTACACAAACAATTATGAAGACAAGAGGAAAGGTCAAGAGTGGGCACTTCCTTCTCCATCTGTTCTCTTGATTCGTTTGATCAAGTTTTTATGTTTGATCGATTATCAAAATTGGGATAGCAATTTTTAAGGTCCCCTCGAGTTCGAAATGATATTTACCTTGGAGGTACATGCTTTGCAATTTTTTTATACTGTCATAATAATGCTAGTTACCTTCAGACTTTTGTATTTGGTTTAATGCTCATGCAACGCTAGTATACCAATGCTGAAACTTGTTACCTTTACATTTCGTATTGTTAATTCTTATATCCTTTCAGTGCTAAAGTTTATTGAAATCTGTTCAGTAAAACCATTGTACTGTACCCTATAATAAACTAACTACTCTATTGTTGCACTAGCCACTGGATTAGTGTATATTTGTACTATTTGAATGGTGTTGCATTAGCGTATGGACATAAATAAAGTGTGGAAGGCTTTCCCAGATATGTGCTCAAGAAAACTACTACCTGTTTTTCTAAATACTAGACGTTTGGGTACTTTAAAATGAACCGTGAAAACGTCTTATATTAAGGAACAGAGGTTGTAGAGTTCACTCAAATTATCCCGGTAAAGCTAGTCACACCTTTGTTAAAATTAGTGTTCATTATGTTATCGAAGGAGGTCTGTACGTTTGTCTCTAATGCATGTCGACTACATACCTGACATCATGATGTAATGTTAAGTCATTTCCTTTTGTACAGTGTCACTGAATTGTCAAGGCGGTGATGGCATTTTATTTTAGTAGAACTGCACAAAATTTGCTTAAAAGAAGAGGAAAGGTCAGGAATGGCTCAGTTTTTCAGAAAAAACTATGTATGCCTTCCTGACATCAGTCGATGTTGCTTTATTTATTCCTTCAAACAGGTGGTTAGAAACAGTCTTGCTACCTTTTCCCATTAAGAAATTGGAATGCTTATATTTGTGAGTCTATGCTTCAACTAGTGCCACTTTATAGTAATCACACTTTCAATATCTATGCAAACAGGGATGCTCGATTTTAGTGGAACTGCACAAAAAGTCCAACTGGTTCAACATTAGGAGCATGTTTTTTTCCAAACCTTTATATCCAATTGGTGGCACTATGAGCCGTTCATTACGAAGGTACATGGTTTTCTACTATCTTGCTACTCTTTTTGTACTGTCATTAGATAGTAATACTAGTGGTTTGCATGTGAATTTATTGGCAGGGTGGACCTACATTGGAGGTGTAGGACAGGATTCAATGATTGGATGCTCAATTTCGGTTGTATAGATTTCACCTCTTCCATCACTGCGAACATGGATATCCTTGGTCTGATGAAGAATAGGCGCTATATTTCTACTCTAAACCAGCAAATCAATTCAGTATGAAATTGTCCAGGGCAAAACATAACTGTATCAGATTGTCCAGTGCAGAACATGACAGATGCTAAGTGGAAGAGACATGTTTAAACCGAAAATACATGGTGCGGTATATGTCTACTAGCTGCTTGATATTTGTGCAGAGAGAGATGTCCGCCCGTTGCTATTTGGCAAACAAACAAAGTGTCCGCAATTTTGGTTGAACTGCACAAGAGAATAGTATAGTCACTGCATGCAGTGCCATTTGCAAATAGACACAGAAAGATTGGATAGTCACTTCATGGACTGCAAAAAAGTAGTATTGTACTATTTATTGGCCAAAACTAGGTGCTTCATTGCTTTGGTCTGATTATACAATGGGCATCCTTTTGCCTAAGTTAAAGTTTGTATTCCGAAAATAGTCTCGCGGTGTGATCGAGAGAAGACCAAATCATATTGCAGTGGATGTTCCTCCATCATGTGTGGTTCATTCTCATGGTTCCAGCTATTGGTGAAACCACTTATGTTTGCAAGAGGAATTGTAGACTTCACAAACAAATTTTTCTTTCAGTCTGTACTGAATGGTGGCCAAGAGCGCATCCATGTTAGTAGGAAGAACAAATGTTTTTTCTAGATCTTTGCTTTTGGAGCTACATACTTGTATATGATGTGTGAATCATTGAGATGCATTAAATGTTGATCTTATGTATGGGAATCGTACTAGTTAGTTTTAGTTGCAACGCAAGATCAGAAGTGGCTGATCTTTGCTTTTGGAGCTACATATTTGTATATGATCTCTGAATCATTGAGATGCATTAACAGTTACTTATTTCTGTTCGCTCAGTGTTTAAAAGTTACTAATCGATCACTAGCTAGCCTACAAATGCGCTCCTGGCAGTTTTATTTGCGACGCAAGATGCAAAGTGGTAGTTTTTTGAATAAAAATTCCTACCTCTGAAGAAATTGACAAGCTACAGTATCGATCCTACACGGATAAATAGCGGATCACGCACGTACTACCTCCTTTCTGGTTTGCAGGGCTCAATTCAAGAAACGACCTACTCGATCCTACACGAATAAATAGCGGATCACGCACGTAGTAGTACCTCCTTTCCGGTTTGCAGGGCTTAATTCAAACCTCTCACCAACCAAGGTACTCCCTCCGTACGGGTTTATTAGTCCGTGAGCAAAGTAGCAAGACCAAGGCATGGCAATAATTAACAGCATGCAGAAGTTTAAGCCTAATTAATCCCAGCGATTTAAGTGGCTGCATGCGTGCCCTCGACTGTGACTCATTGCATGCTGCTCCGCGTACTGGCTGCGAGCGATTTTGAGTGCCTGCATGCAGCCGGCCGTAATTAAGGTAGCTAACTGATGCGAAAAAAGATGCGCTTTAATTGTTGCGGGCTTTTTAAATCCGTGGAATCATTATTGACAAATAGGGAGATGATTCGAGTGCACTCTTTTGACCGCCATGCCGGCGTGCGACCCGGATGGGACGGGACGACACAGTCATAATTTCAGTTTCTCTAGTTTTCCACGGCAAGTTGGCGCGCTAAGCCATTATGCATTGAATTCGGATGACCGTCGCGCTACCTTCCACCTATAAGTACTGTTTCCCGGCCTTCTCCGGTGGCACCGTGACCTAACTCGCCATATCCTCAGAAGCCCCCACCGGTCCGACGTTGTCGCCACGTCTGCCATGCCCCCACCCCTTCGCGGTAGGCGACGCCGGAGGCAGTCACCGCCGGAACTAGTGTTCGGTTTTTCACCGGAAGGCAGACGGAGGGAGGAGGCATTCTATCTGTCTTTAGATGGCAGTGCGAAGATCGACGAGTTGTTGGAGCGCGACCGCCTGGTGGAGGAGCAGGAGTTATTGGAGCGCGACCGCCTGGCGGAGGAGCAGCGTATCGCCGATTTGCGCCGCCAGCAGGACATGGAGCAGCAGCGCACCGACGCTCTGAGTCGCGAGCAGAGCGCGCGCAACTGGGCCGACTACATGGAGGTCGGCGCCCAGCAAATAGCCCTGGAGGCTGTCGGGCACGCACGCATTCGCGATGCTGATTTTTACTACCATCTCGTCAAGTGGGTTTCCCGATTGGAAGCCGAAGCTTCGGTGGACCACGCCGGCATGGAAAGGGCCAACGCGCGCGAGCAACGTGCCCTATCGCACCTCTTGCAAGTCCGAGGCAAGGCGCAGGACGCCGGTGCCGGTGTTTAGCGTGTACCGCAGATGGCGGCCGGCATCGTCTAGTTCGTTAAGAGTAAGTTAGTACTTGTACGCTACTAGAGTATTAGTGGGAGTAGATAGTTAACTTGGCTATGATGGTTGTCAACGTGGAAGTTCAGTACTCTATATGTGGATCAGACCTGTTACTTTGCTCTGAATGTTGAACTTTCCATTTGAGCGTATGGAATGGGCTGTTATTTTTTTAAATGGGTTGTATTTGTCCTCCATGGGTTTAGAGGCTGACTTGTGGGCCTACCAAGTTGACGCGTACACAATCAGGAGATGATTGTACATGGAGAGGATGACATCAGGGACTCCCCAAGGTCATGGCAGTACGCAAGCAAGTGCCTCCTTATTTCAAGCCAGTAAAAAAATGGCTCCTCCTAGTGGATTTCTGACATCTGAGTCCCATGCCATTGTCAATGTAGTCAATAAATGAGAGAATTGCACAACGAGCGGCTGACACCAGGGACCCAGCAGCTCGCGGAGTTATTTTTGTTTTGGGTTAATTTGACAAATGCCACTCCAAATCTGGTGTATCAGAGAAATGCCACTGCAATTTCCAAACTTTCAAAAATGCCATTTCATGCCATTTCTAGTGGCATTTTTCGAAGTCTAGAGTGGCATTTTTCAAAGTTTGCAAACTGCAGTGGCGTTTTTCAAAGTTTGCAAAAATTGCAGTGGCATTTTTCAAAGTTTGGAAATTGCAGTGGCATTTTTATGAATCGCCATAATTGGAGTGGCATTTATCTAATTTGTTTTTGAGACGGAAGCAGGGTGTCAACTGGGCTATGCAGGACACTCTGGCATGTCTAGACAACATTTTCTTTTATGTTTACCACAGACCAGCCCAGTAGTTTTTTTTTTCTGAAAATGGCTGGCCCAGTTTTTTTGTGATTTGTCAAGTAAGTCGCTTTATCAGGCCTGTTGGGCTGCAAATCTTTCAAGACGAGGAGAGATTCATTCGGCTGGCCGAGAAAATGGCCTATCAGTAATGAGAAATGGGTTGTACATTTTTAAAACACATCAAACCGGCAATTAGTTTCAAATATCTTTTTTTCATTTCGAGACTTTAAATTGCATTGATTTTTATGCGAGGACAATTTATTGGATTTTATGTTGATATACAGTTATTTTAAAAAGTAGTCTGAATGTGACTCAAAATTTTGGGATTAAAAACAGTTCAGACCGCACCGACATATGCAAAATTTCATATAATTTTTTAACCGTGGCCACAATATGGGCTGTAATGCTAACAAAAAGAATTTGGGCTCCAAAAAAACCCGTAAGAATTAGCAAATGGGCTATAAATTATTTGAAATAATGGCAGATGACCTGTATGCTGTTTTTCCACAGATTTGAGGCTTTCCACAGACGGCCTGTATATTGTTGCATGTCCATCCAACGGCCATCGTGCTTCTTCAATCTCTGCTCTTCCTGCTCCAGCCGCTCAAACAAGCGCCGGCGGGACTGCCTGCTCCCTCCTCCCCATGGCCGGCTGTGCTGCTGCGCAGGCCTCATCGCCCCACCGTACTCCCATCGCTGGCCTAGCCATCCCTCTACTCACCCACAGTCCCACACCTGCTGTTATTCTCCGGCGACGGAAGACGAACCAGTAAACCCTCATACAGTCGTACTCCCCTCCGCGTGGGAAACAACTGCCAAGTCTTCCCTGCCTCTGTGTCATTCCCTTCCTAGGCCTCGCCGTCGTCCACCGCCTAGGTGCTCTCGGCGTGGCGTGGTTAACATGGTCAATGACCGACATGCATCTGAAGTGGACTGTACGTGGAGAGGCTGACAGCTAGGACCACGGCCGCACGCAAGGAAATGCCTCCTTATTATGCCCAAAATAATGATTCATCCACCTGACATCTAGGACCCACCGAAAGGGCCTCTGTGTTTCGTGAAAAAAACGTTACCGCCGCTGACAGCTCGGACCCACTAGCTATATCTTCGCACACAAGGAAGTGCCTCCTTATTACGCACAAAAAAATGAATACTCCCCCTGCTAGCTGGGACCCAGTATAGTGGGCCGACTAAGTTGATGGGACGAAGGGCTTTGTCAACTTAGTCAATATGCACGATTCTAGCTCGACTGACCGTACGATGTCCATCCAGTGGCCGTAGTGCTTCTTCAACCTCTGGTCTTCTTGCTCCAGCCGCCCAAAGCAGCGCCGGTCGTGCCGCCTGCTCCTGCCTCCCGTGGTCGGCTGTGCTGCCGCGGAGGCCTCACCGCCCCCATACTACTCCCACCGCTGGCCAGGCCATCCCTCCACTCCACTCACCCACACCCCCTGTTATTCTGCGGTGACGGCAGCGCATCCGAACCAGTGAACCCTCGTACTCCTCTCCGCGTGGGCATCCACTATCGTGTCTTCCCCGGCTCCGCGTCGTCCCCTTCCTAGGCCTCACCGTCGTCCACCGCCGTGGTGCTCTCAGCGCGGAGTGGTCAATGTGGTCAACGACCGAATTCCATCGGAAGAATACTGTACGTGGAGAGGCTAACAGCTGGGTCCATGGCAGCCGCAAGGAAGTGCCTCCTTATTACGCGGAAAATAATTATTCCTCCACCTGACAGCAGGGACCCACCGGACGGGCCACCAGTATTTTGCGAAAAAAACGTTTGCCCCTGACTGCTGCGACCCACCGGACGGGCCACCGTATTTCTCGAAAAAAAACGTCCCCCCTGCTGTCAGCTCGGACCCACCGGAAGTGCCTCCTCATTACGCACGAAAAAATGAATACCACCCATGCTAGCTGGGACCCACCTTGGTGTGAGGCTGACTTGTGGGCCTACTAAGTTGACAGGGACGGACGGCTTTGTCAACTTAGTAAATATAAACGATTCTAGCTCCAGTGACCGTACGATGTCCATCCAACGGCCGTAGTGCTTCTTCAACCTCTGGTCTTCTTGCTCCAGCCGCCCAAAGCAGCGCCAGTCGTGCCGCATGCTCCTACCTCCTGTGGCCGGTTGTGCTGCCGCCGAGGCCTCACCGCCCCATACTATTCCCACCGCTGGCCAGGCCCTGCGGCGACGGCAGCCTCACACCGCAGCCGAACCAGTGAACCCTCGTACTCCTCCGCGCGGGCTTCCACTCCTGCGTCTTCCTGACTACTGGGACCCACCAGCTACATCTTCGCACGCAAGGAAGTGTGTCCGGGCAAAAAAAGATTCACCCCCCTGACTGCTGGGACCCACCAGCTACATCTTCGCACGCAAGGAAGTGCGTAAAAAAAACGATTCGCCCCCTGACTGCTGGGACCCACCAGCTACATCTTCGCACGCAAGGAAGTGCGTCCAGGGAAAAAACCGATTCGCCCCCTGACTGCTGGGACCCACCGACTACATTTTTGCACGCAAGGAAGTGCGTGACAGTCGGGACCCACCTGGTCGAAGCGTATGTAGCGTTGTCATTCTGGTCGCGAACATGTACGTACGTATATACTGGTGGATGTAGAGGCGCGCACTTGTCGTAGTAGAGGTGTGCACGTAGCATGTACACGTACGTACAGCGGCCAGTGTGCAAGAAAGAAAATACGGTCACATATGTGTACATACGGGCGGGGTCTCGGACGCCTACTCGCGCATACGTACGGCCAGGGCTCGTGTACATGGCTAGGTCGGAACGGAGAAACAGTGTCGTCGTCGTGTTCATGGGGAGCCAACTGGCTGGGTCGGAACGGAATGCGTCGTCGTGTTCATCGGGAGGGCTTGGATGGAATAGGCGATGGAAACGAGGCCTCGCGTACCACAAAACGGAGGAAATGGCCTTGTGTTTGGCCGGCCACGTTCGAAATGGGATCCTATTCATCGCGAGGGGTGTGGCGTACCGCAAAACGGAGGAAACGGACCTCCTCCGATCGAAACGGGGGTCCTGTTGATCGGGAGGGGTGTGGCGTACCGCAAAACGGAGGAAACGGACCTCCTCCGATCGAAACGGGGGTCCTGTTGATCGGGAGGGGTGTGGCGTACCGCAAAACGGACGAAACAGACTTTTGTTGGAGCGCTATGGTCGAAACGGGGGTCTTGTTCATTGGGAGGGGTGTGGCGTATCGCAAAACGGGACTCCACGGGATACTGTTCATCTCCACCGTCGACCTCCTCCAGCCTGCACGGGCTACTGTTCATCCACCGTCGACCTCCTCCAGCCTCCACCTGCGACTGTTCATCCACGGGCTCCTGTTCATCCAGCCTCCACCGCGCGCTACTCCACCGGCTACTGTTCAACCACCCCTCTCCATGGACTCCTGTTCAACCACCCCTCCACGGGCTACTGTTCATCCACCCCTCCATCGTCTACTGTTCATCCAGCCCTCCACGGGGTCGTCCTGTTCATCCAGCCCTCCACGGGGTCCTGTTCATCCAGCCCCAACCGGCTCGATCGATCGGGGTCCTGTTCATCCAGAGGCAACGCCACGGGTCCTGTTCATCCACTCCCACCGCTCACTGTTCATCCAACCCCCCACCCCCGCAACGCTCACTGTTCATCCAGAGAGGCAACATCGATCGGCTTCAGTTAGCAGCAGTAGCGAAGGAATCGCTCGATCGGGTTCAGTTAACAGTCATCGATCGATCGCTCGGGTTCAGTTAGAGCCCAACGCCTCGCTCGGGTTCAGTTAGAGCCAACGCCTCACACACACGCGCGTACGTGTATGAGAGAAACGCGCATCGCTCGGCCCCCGACCACCCACCGTAACCGGGAAATCCCCAAAATTTTCCTCGCCCTCGCTTCTACCACGGTTTTTTCCGTCATGGACGGCCCAAAGAATGTCATGCAGCTGCGTCTCCGGCCCGCCCAGGACAAAAAACCCATTTTCTGTCATAATTTTTTGTCATAGAAGTAGGAGCCCACAACATCTATGATGATACCGGGTTTTGTCACAATTATCATCATAGAAGTGTCATATGTATGACAGGAAAAAAATTCGTTCGGCCCAAAATGTCATGGATGTGTCTTTTTTTTGTAGTGGGGGCTCCCTGATCATATTCGAATCATAGTTGTCAGTACCCCTTTGATCGGCGCAATGCCAAAAACCATTTGGGGACTTCCTGATTGTATTCGAATCATAGCTATTAACCCTTTTGGTCCGGCTTCCTGCTCGTATTCGAAGCATAGCCTCGCCTTTTCTCATTTGACTTGATTTTTTGAAGATTTTTTCTGGGTCTTCTTGATATTGTCTTGCTTTTTGGTTTAAAGTGATTCCGGCCATACAACCTTCACTCTCACAACTCATATTTGAAGCTTACCCGTGGTTTCTATTACCCGGCTTAATGAGAGGCGACAAGTGATACGTCTCCAACGTATCTATAATTTTTTATTGTTCTATTCTATTATATTACCCGTTTTGGATGTTTATGGGCTTTACTTTACAATTTTATATCATTTTTGGGACTAACCTACTAACCGGAGGCCCAGCCTGTATTGTTGTTTTTTGCCTATTTCAGTGTTTCGAAGAAAAGGAATATCAAAAGAAGTCCAAATGGAATGAAACCTTCGGGAGCGATCTTTTTGGAACAAACGCGATCCAGAGGACTTGGAGTGGAAGTCAAGAAACAACCGAGGCAGCCATGAGGGTGCCCGGAGCGCCCCCTAGGGATGGGCGCGCCCCCACCCTCGTGGGCCCCTCGGGCGTCCACCGACCTATTTCTTCCTCCTATATATACCCATGTACCCCGAAAACATCAGAAGCGACCACGAAAAACTATTTCCACTGTCGTAACCTTTTGTATCCGTGAGATCCCATCTTGGAGCCTTCGCCGGCACTCCGCCGGAGGGGGAATCGATCATGGAGGGCTTCTACATCAACACCATAGCCTCTCCGATGAGTTGTGAGTAGTTTACCATAGACCTTCGGGTCCATAGTTATTAGATAGATGGCTTCTTCTCTCTCTTTGAATCTCAATACCATGTTCTCCTCGATCTTCTTGGAGATCTATTTGATGTAACTCTTTTTACAGTGTGTTTGTCGAGATCCGATGAATTGTGGGTTTATGATCAAGTTTATCTATGAGAAATATTTGAATCTCCTCTGAATTATTTTATGTGTGATTAAGTTATCTTTGCAAGTCTCTTTGAATTATCAGTTTGGTTTGTCCTACTAGATTGATCTTTCTTGAAATGGGAGAAGTGCTTAGATTTGGGTTCAATCTTGCGGTGTCCTTTCCCAGTGACATCAGGGGCAGCAAGGCACGTATTGTATTGTTGCCATTGAGGATAAAAAGATGGGGTTTATATCATATTTCATGAGTTTATCCCTCTACGTCATGTCATCTTTCTTAATGCGTTACTCTGTTCTTTATGGACTAAATACTCTAGATGCATGCTGGATAGCGGTCGATGTGTGGAGTAATAGTAGTAGATGCAGGAAGGAGTTGGTCTACTTCTCACGGACGTGATGCCTATATACATGGTCATGCCTAGATAATCTCATAATTATTCACTTTTCTATCAATTGCTTGACAGTAATTTGTTCACCCACCGTAAGACTTATGCTATCTTGAGAGAAGCCACTAGTGAAACCTATGGCCCCCGGGTCTATCTCTTATCATATAAGCTTTCAATCTACTTTTATTTGCATCTTTACTTTTCCAATATATATTATAAAATACCAAAAATATATTTATCTTATCATATTATCTCTATCAGATCTCACTTTTGCAAGTGGCCTTGAAGGGATTGACAACCCCTTTATTGCGTTGGTTGTGAGTTCTTGTTTGTTTGTGTAGGTGCATGGGACTTTTGAGGAGCCTCCTACTGGATTGATACCTTGGTTCTTAAAAACTGAGGGAAATACTTATGCTACTATTGTTGCATCACCCTTTCCTCTTCAAGGAAAACCAACGCAAGCTCAAGACGTAGCAAGAAGGATTTCTGGCGCCGTTGCCGGGGAGGTCTTCGCTCAACTCAAGACATACCAAGTACCCATCACAAACTCATCTCCCTCGCACTTACATTATTTGCCATTTGCCTCTCGTTTTCCTCTCCCCCACTTCACCTTTGCCGTTTTATTCACCCTCTCTTTCCCAATCTCCTCTCTATTTCGCTTGCTCTCTTCTTCCTCCTCGCTTTTGTTTGCCGTTATGTCTGAAATTGGGGAGATTATCGTCAATATGGACAATAATGATAACATGGAAAATTTTGATGCTCCTGCTGAAGAACCCCCTATCTTGCATACTAAAAAGTTTTGAATCGGTTGTGGTAATATTATTGGAAAAGGGGTTATTCAAGACTTCTTTACTTGTGCCGGTGCTTTACCTTCTATGGGTGGTTCTATTCTTCATAGAACTAGCAGTCTTGTGGATGCTATTGCTATGCTTGTAGTTGAGCTTGAAAGACAATTTATGCATATGCATCCTTGTATACAAAGAATTTTCCTGGAATTTTCTAATATTGAGCATTCTTCTGTTAAGCATGCCGCTACTATCTTTTTGGCACATGAGTTTAGATTTATAATAAAAGAGTCCAAAGAAATCTTTGCGCACTATAGGGTGGACGTCGGCCGTCCTCCCATAGAGGCGATCCTGTTTGATCAAGAGGAAATTAGGCATTTTCAATCTTTGGTCTATGTTGCTTTTAATGAAAACCTTAGGAAAAAGGTTCCTACCAATGTCCTAGTTGATAGAATTTCCGAACTTAATAATGATTTTGCTCTTCGAAACAATGATCTAGGATACTCTCTTGAGTATAGGCTCACGAAATTCCGTCAAAAGAATGCTTATAATGATGAATTAGTTGTGCAATATGAAGGGCCAAAGGAGGAACCCATACCTCCTGAGATTGATCTTGGGGACTTTTGTCCCATTAAATTTAGCCCTTTTGATTACTTTTGATTGCCTCAAAGAAAACTTGCCACTGGATGTAGAGAATATGAGATGAGTTTTCGTGATCTATCTTATTATTATGGCACTACTTAGATCTATCCTCGCTTTTATGCCTAGCTAGGGGCGTTAAACGATAGCGCTAGTTGGGTGGCAGGCCAATTTTATCTTTGTTTTTGTTTTTGCTTCTGTTTAGTAATAAATTTATCATCTACCTTCTGTTTAGATGTGTTTTCATGTTTTAATTAGTGTTTGTGCCAAGTAGAACCTATAGGATAACCTACGGTGATAGTTAATTTGATTATGCTGAAAAACAGAAACTTTGCGCGCACGAAAATAATTTTGGTAATTCACAGAAACGTGATTTTGCGTGGATTCTTTTTGCTGTAGATCAATAGACAAATTTCCCAGGACTTCCTATTTTGGTAGGAGTTTTAGAGTTCCATAAGTATTCGAGAGTTACTGATTGCTACAGACTGTTCTATTTTTGACAGATTCTGCTTCTCGTGTGTTGTTTGCTTATTTTTATGCATCTATGGCTAGTATGTAGTGGTATGAACCATAGAGAACTTGGAATACAGTAGGTTTAACACCAATATAAATAAATAATGAGTTCATTACAGTACCTTACGTGGTGGTTTTTCTTTCTTGCACTAACGGAGCTTATGAGATTTCCTGTTGAGTTTTGTGTTGTGAAGTTTTCAAGTTTTGGGTAAAGATTTGATCGATTATGGAATAAGGAGTGGCAAGAGCCTAAGCATGGGGATGCCCATGGCACCCCAAGATATTCAAGTATAGCCAAAATCCTAAGCTTGGCGATGCCCCGGGAAGGCATCCCCTCTTTCATCTTCGTCTATCGGTAACTTTACTTGGAGCTATATTTTTTTCGCCACATGATATGTGTTTTGCTTGGAGCGTCTTGTATGATATTAGTCTTTGCTTTTTAGTTTACCACAATCAGCCTTTCTGTACACACCTTTCGGGAGAAACCCACTTGATTGGAATTTATTAGAATACTCTATGTGCTTCACTTTGAAAGGACCACGATGTCGCCTAGAGGGGGGGTGAATAGGCATTTTAAAATCTTTTACGGATTTGGCTATATCCTAATGTGGGAATAAACTAAGCGGATACTTTTCAAGCACAAATTATAAATATACTAGGCTCACTAAGTGCACCAACAACTTAGCATAAACAAGATGAGCACAACGAGGATATGAGTAAGCACACGTAAGTTACACAAACTTACTTAATGTATATCATGAGATATGGAAATGAATAATACACACACCCACAAGTAGGCAATACAAGCTTAGACAAATTGTATCACAATATATGGAATTGAATGATACAAGCAAACTCAAGTAAGCACTACAAGCTTACACAAGATATGTTACAAGCTAGCAATTCACACTAAACACAAGATAGAACAATAGTAGGAAGTATGAATTGTGGACTATAAAGTGTTGGCCTAAATAATCTCTACGATATGGTAACCAACACAATATAATGAGGACAACAAGAATAGTGAATGCGCAGTCAAGTGACCAAGGTAAACCACAAGTAAGGAGTTAGAGTTAGGGATAACCGAAGTCACGGAGACGATGATGTATCCCGATGTTCACTTCCTTGGAGGGAAGCTAGTCGCTGTTAGAGAGGTGGATGTTACCACGAAGGCACACCAAAGCCACGAAGGCTCACCCTATTCTCCTTGAGATATCACCACGAAGGTGATTCCCAACCACTAGTGGTAGACCTTGATGTGGCCTCCAAACCTTCACAAACTTTCCGGGGGACAAATCACAAGTTGATTCCTCACCGGAGCACTCCTACCGCCTAGGAGTCTCCAACCACCAAGAGTAACAAGATCAAGGGGGAAATGCTCAAGACTTGCTCAAATCACGAATTGCTTTGGTCAAAAGAGACAGGAGAAGTGGTTGTATGCTTGGATGAAATCTCTCTCAAGAACTCTCACAAATCTCTTTGGTGTGTAGCACGAGAAGGCTCAAATCCCTCTCTCTCAAATCCCACCGAAAGCAACTAATGTTATGGAGGGATGGGAGAGGAGAGAAACAATGGAGGAGGTCAACCAATGAACCCTAGATCCATGGGGTAGTTTCCCCCCAAATGGATTGGAGTTTTGAGGCTTGGGGGAGGAGGATAGAGCTCAAAAGAATGGGGAAATATCAGACCAAAAAGCACCAACTCGATGGGGAAGAAGGGTGCCTTATATAGTGCCACACCAAATATGCCCGTTACGCACAGAAAAACGCAGCCCGAAACTTCTGGGCAAGCCCGGAACTTCTGGGCAAGCCCGGAACTTCTGGGCCCCCTATTGAACACATATGTGCAAACTCTCTGGTTAACCCGGAACTTTCCCCGGAACTTGCCCGGAACTTCCGGGCCCTGGAACTTCCGGGCTGCTCGGAACTTCCGTCCCCGCAGAAAACAGCTAGCATACCGAAAGTAAAACATGCATAACTTTTTCATATGAACTCCGATTTTGATGATCTTGGGCTCGTTTTGAAGCTATGGAAAAGCTCCAGGTCCTCAGATAGAGAACCACCGAAAATAAACCAAAATGGAGGGTGCAAAGTATGGAAATGTTAGATCATATATTTTGGGAAACTATTTGGCTTCGGCTTTTCTTTGGTATATAGGATATGAGTGGAATTGTGTATAGAAGAAGTTGACTTGAGCAAATCCATCACAAACCCCTTTGATCCCCTCTTAATAGTGCGGGATCCCTATAACTCAAGAATCATAAAAGAGCTACACTACATAGCTATCGAGAATCCATTCTTGAATGTATATGTTTCTTTTTGGTGGTCATCACTCCACAACACTAACGTCAAAGGAACTAATACCTTTGACACGAGCCGTTCACTTGAGCTTGATGTTGATGTTTCTTCTTGGCTCAAGATGAAGGCAATACATTGGTGAAGTCTTCAAGTCTCTCCCTCATACACAATGTGGGGAAGCTTTGCTTTGTATTCATCTTCACTTGTCCATCATGTGATCATCCACAAGCTTCAAGCATGTAATCCTTTGGGATGGTTATCTTGAACTTGCCCTTGTCAACCATGATCACCAAACACTGGATGTCATCCTCTCATAGACACTTGAAATCTCTTTCTCGATGCGAGCCCATGAGAATCACCTAACCCTCAGAAACATAGACAACACATAGTATGGGTTAGTACACAGAGTGCAATTGATAATTTCTTATCATACCACAAGATCCTATGTGGTGCATCATTTGCGCTCGTGTGTTGACCATTTAGAGTTCGATCTTTGAGCTTCATCTTGGTCAACCGATATATCTACTCCATGTTTAATCTTGACGTGTTGAAGGGTATATTGAATTCTTCACTTGAATAGCTTGCTTGAATACTTGATCAATCATGACTCACACATGAGTCCATTATGATCATATCTTTGAGCCACTCCTTAAGATACTCCAATGAACTTCATTTTGATCATCTTAATGTAATTGTTGCTTCAAAGGAGTTGTCTTCCATTATTCTTCAATCATATTCCAGTGGGACTAACCTTCAAATGTATATCTCAATGCAAACATTAGTCCATAAGGATTGTCATTAATTACCAAAACCACACATGGGGACTACATGTACTTTCAATCTCCCCCATTTTGGTAGTTGATGACAATCTCAACAAGAGGGTTTATATAATGAATTTTTACACAAGCACGCACTTTTTCTAGGATAAATTGTATACTTGCGGTGACTTTGATAACATTAATTATCACAAAGAAACTTGATGTTTAACAAAACCGGTTGTACTAACATCAAAACACTACACAAGCATTTGATGTTAGTAAGACCTCAATATATAGAGCAAGCTCCCCCACAATATATGCATGTGTGAATGAACTTTGATTTTCATTGCATATATTGGTTGATATAAACTAGTTGGAGTTTTTTTCTATATATTCATTCATGCAACAAGCATATATAACTAGGGTGGATATGCATGAATGAGAACAAGAACTTCAAAAGATATTTATCTTAAACCCTCTAAACTTCTCCCCCATTGGCAACAAATGCCAAAATGGAAGACAAAGCATCCAGAAGACCAATATAGTATGAGTTCCTCCTTGATGTGTGCATATCACAAAATGTGAGTGAACGCAAATGCACATATACAATAATTAAAAATTTGAGGAGCTCAGAATCTATAGAATGCAACCAGATATGAAGATATGAAAACAAGCATTAGACATGAGAGGAAAACAATCAAAACACATGAGTGCGCAAGATTATATGTCAAACATACAAGCACTCATGACACAACATCTTACCGAAGCTACCATAATAATAAGAGGAAACAAACAATGTGGCCGGCAAGGAATAAATGATATCAACGAAAGATATGAACTTTCTCATGTAGAAAAATTTCTGAGTGTCCAATCATAATCATGATATGTATCCACAAAGAAACTTTGCATACACAAAATAGACGCAATTGATAAGAACATGATATACACAAGTGAATCCATTATTATACAACTGAAACCTAGTCATAATAGCAAGGCGCATGGCACAAATTGATCTCATTTGCACAACACAAAGTGAAGCAAGCAATCAAAAGATTCGATAAGCCAAAAGGATAAAAGAATATTATGATTTGGGCAAAGGAGTGTTCTAAGGAAAATAGAGAAGCTCCCCATGATTTGTGCACTATTTAGAATTTTTGTATTTGGATGCAAGTGCACAAAATAGGATCATCACTCCCCCAAAATCAATAGAAACACAAAACAATTTCAAGCAGGCATAGATAAGAAAAGAAGCCTAGCATTTGCAACAAACATATGGTTGAGCAACATGTAAATGAGGCAACCTAAGAATAGGCACAACCAAAATGATGTGTGTGAGTCACGTCAAAGCACTTGAGAAGACTAGTATAAGGATGAGAATTAAGCATCAAAATAGCCTTGAGTAAATGAGATACAAGGTGCAAGACATGTCCTTCCCACACAAATGAAGTTAAGAAGGTCACACACACATCAAGAAAATGGGTTCACAAGCTCACTAATAGCAAAGTAAAAATCAAAGCTTGTGACAACCCATGATGAAGATAGGAAATAATAGGATTGTCAAGACAAGCATGAGGACAACAATCTTCACCAAACAAGAGTGCACTAAGATGCAAAGAGGTAAGACATGCACTCATACAACAAATGCTTCCATGGAGCCACCAAAAAGATATAAAAAGTGAATTAAATGGTGGACATGAAAGAATAGGGATATCAACTAGAGATGTAACTTCTCTCACGTGTATAAGATTCTAGGTAAATGATATCCACAAAGAAGGATGTACACATAAAATCTATACCTACTAATAAAGCAAGGTGCGTTTCTCCAATTTTTTCATCCGTTCACCATCGAATAGTTTTTTTATATTCGAGGTGGTACTAAATTTTTGTCCGCTCTCTATTAAAAAAGGAAAAACGACTGAATTTCGTACATGGGCCGCCAGCAGTGTGGCCCAGCAAAGCCAGCCCGTTTATTTTCGTGCCCATGTAGGTAGCAAAACTCTATTTATTGCAGTGAGCGTCAAATAGCCGCTAATTCGCACATGGCCACCAAGCTGGGCTGACCCGTTTTCTTTTTCTTTGTTCTGAGTTATGTTTCTATGTTTCTATGTTTCTATTTTCCCTTTTTCTTTCCTGTTTCTTTTGCCTTTTTTCCTTTGAATTTTATTTTTCTTTCTCCCTTTTTCGTATACTATTTTTTCAGAAAAAGTTCATAATATCAGAAAAATTCAATTTTTAAAAAATGTTCAGAATTTTGCAATATAATCCATTTTTAAAAATGTTCAAAACATTAAATCTTTGTTCTCCCAAAATAGTCGCAAATTCGCATCGCATGCCCAAGTTGGCTTGAACCATTTTTTCTTTTTGTTCTGTCTTACATTTCTGTTTTTCTTTTTTCGTTTCTTTCTCCTTTTCTTTTCTGTTTCTTTTGTCTTTTTTTCTTTCAAGTTTATTTTTCTTTCTCCCTTTTTCAGTAAATTCGTTTTTTTTAAAGTTCATAATATCAGAAAAAATCATATTTTTTAGAAAACACACAAAAATTCAAAATATATTATGTTTTGCAAAACATTCAGAACAGTAGATCTTTGTTCTCCTTCCAATATTGGTTCGGATTTTAAAAAAATCCATTTTTTTCTTTGTGTTTTCCAATGTTATTTGAGATTTTCCAAAAAAGTAGCATTTTAAAAATATTCCAAATATGAAAAATATTCATGTTTTAGTGAAATGTTCGCAAATTCAGAATAATGTCCGAGTTTAAAGAAACATATTTTTTAAAATTGTTCTGAGTGTTCAATGTTTCCTTTTTAAAAAACAATCACAAATTAAAAAATTATTCATGTTATTATAAAAGGTTCATGTTTTCAAATAAAATTGTGAATTTCGAAGATTTCAAATTTTGTTGTGTATTTCTGAAAGATGTAAAGAATGACAAAAAATGGTTTGGGATTTTCAAAATATTCATGTTTTCAAGAATATTCAGCAATTTGTATATTTTTTAAAGTAATTTTTTTACCAATCTGACATTGGAGTATGATCTTAAATCTTTGAGTTGGCCATTGGTTGGTAGGACTCGTGTCTTCAAGTGGCTAGCAGCACGTAATCGGGTCTTTGAAGTCAAGATTTCAATCCTTCAACTCATCATTTGTGGGATTTTTTCGCGCCTTACAAATACAGGTTGTCTTGGAGCCTACTAGTGTGTTGGCCCATACTCGAACTGATGTACGTTCCACGCGCTATTTTACGCAACTAGGTTCATATAGTATCCCTCGCGCAGTTGGCCTAAGGAAAAAATTGCTTCATTGCAAAGGCAATATTGGGCCTTAGCCGCACTCCCCTACTGGGTCGTCCGAGGGAGAATTTTTTTCTTGGGCAAATAAAAAAGAATATGTTGGTTTGGCTCGAATAAAAAAATTGTGGGCACGTTAGTGATAAAATAATCAAACAGAATAAACCCTAATAAAGAAGGGACAATGATGTCTGGTTATGCGCTCAATATGCTAATGAAACGGGATTTATGTGCTACAATTAGTAATCCATCTGGTTACGCAATCTAAAAGAGAGTGGTCAAAACAACCGTGCCCTGAAGGTCATCGCATAGCTACCAAATGAGGAGGCAGACACAACCCTGAGACAGAGGCGGACCCAGAGGAAAAAAAGGCACGAGTTGGATGGTTGCCGCCACGCCAACTAACCCCAGCAATATCAAGATCTCACGGGACAAACATGACCCGCGAGAAGACCATAACTCCTCTCTATCGCACCGCTATGGAGATCATTTTTGGTGGACAAATCAATTATCTCTCCCATTGCTTCTCGCAAGGAAATAGCTCTCCCGTTGCAACGCACAGGCATATGTTCCATAGTTACAAAAGGAAAGAACAAGGTATCCAAACGGGAGTCATAAAATATACCAATGAGATCTTTGCTTGAAAGCATAGCACGTGGCTTAATGTAATCTTATTGTATATTAATGAACTCCAAACACACAACCATCAAAGACATCACAACTAGCAACAAGAGATCATGTTGGGATGCTTTGAGAAAGGAAACAAGTATCACAGGAACGAGTCAAGAAATTCATGCCATGATGCAACCTACACAAGGTTGACCCTATTTCTATATATATGCATGAAGTAAATACTTGTTACTGAGATAGCATTGGTATGAAGTCATAGATCAATAAAATGTCCAAGCTTGGCTCTAATTTCCTCATAGTGCCACCACCTTCATGAATAAGCCAAGCACCCAATGCTTCTCAAATGTACCTAACACATTTTAAGTACAATATGGTCCCCAAACTTATTGGGTCCGAAGTAGTTAGCATAACTACAACACATAGGGTAAAACCACTTAAATATGTGCATATTGATATGAATTTGAATTTCATGCACATCTTAGCTATTAAGAATTTGATGGATTTACCATATATATTGGATCAAATAAGGCAAACAAGGCATCTGAATTTACACATAGTAAATATGCATGTACAAGCCTACCAAAATCCAGGGAGATACAAATTGGACAAATGACCACATAACCGTTAATACTTCCAATAACATCACTAGTCATTTATGTTTTCCAAAATGAATCAAAGTGACAAATCAACATATGATAGCACAGAAAGTTCAACATATGAACCAAGGAAAAAACGAAGAGCATATAAGATATGCATTGCACACATACTCATAGGAATATCTCACTCAAGTAGATATAGGACACTATAAACAATGAGATAACAAACTCTCATATAGTGCAATAAGATGAATTTGAACAAAATGGTATTTCAGGTTATCATCCGGTGTAGAAACCAAATAAGTACATGATCATCTATACTAACACAAGCATAACATGAGAGTTTAGAAATAAACATAATGCTTGGATAGCATAATATTAACATTCCAACTAGATAGATCATCATGCAAAGCAATAATTGGAATAGCTTTAATCAAATGATTTTCCAAATATGATTTTAAAGATAACCATGGGCAAAACCGCACAAGAATGCCATACGTAAACAAGACATTGAGTGCCACGGAGATATAAGATAATCTCAAATATAAATTCTAAGTGGCATCCCTCAATTTTTCATATTAACAAGGATTGTGATATGCACAAAGCATATCACTCCCCCATAATATGATGATCCATGTATTATCCACAAGAAGCAAATAAAACCCAACCAAGGATAATTAATGGAGAGAATTTGAGTTTCGAATGAGCTTTACATACCACATAGTAACTAGATAATATTACACTAACAATACTAGGTGGTACCCCACATACATACACATTTAAGGTTTTTGATATCCGTAAATATCTCAAAAGAGTGAAGAAAGATTCAACTAATGAAGCAATAAAGGCTTGAAACCACACACACAAATATATGAAGTGCATTGCAACCTACAAATGCTAGATAACACAAATCAAGCATACTAGGAAGCACAACTATACAAGCACATGCTAGGTAGAAAACCTAAACATGCAAGGGACATAGTAACTTTCAATGTAAACAATTCAAGTACAAGTTACCGCAAAGAGGAGTATTGGATTAATAGGTATGATGATAATCCACTTGACTTGGCATTAACCATAACATATGGTTAAAATAGTTTTTCTTCATGAAAAGCCAAGTCTCCAATGCCCTCCACACACCTATATATCAAGTTTGAGCTTGATGGTCCCCAACCAAGTTGGGTCCTAAGAAGTTAGTAACAATAGGCTTGGTAACCCAAATGGTCTTGTCCACTTTCAAACTTCTTTGGGAACCCACAAACTTGGAAAACACATTGCCAACAATATCCTTCCTTAGCGAATAATGATTATTGACTATAGGAGGCTTAGATATGTTACCGTTGGGACAAGATGAAGCTATGAGTCCCTTCTTACGGCAAATATAGCAACATGTGCTCCCCTTTCTCTTATTCTTTACCTTTTCAACTTGGAGAGCGTTATATTGGTTAGGCATGGGAAGAGGCCTTTCATTATCTTGATATTGAACTTGAGGCCACTTCCCTTGATGCTTCACATTTGAAGCATTCTTCTTCAATGGACAAGATCTCACATGGTGTCCAACATTCTTGCACTTGAAGCAAGTAATGTTAGCCGAATTCTTGACTTGATCGTGTCCCTTCTTCTTGTTCTTGGACTTCTTCTTGTTGGATATGAAATCAAGTCCTATTTTGTCTTGAGGGTCCTTTTGCACACTCAAGATATTATCACAACATTTTTCCAAGTCATTCTTCAAACTAGTGACTTGGGCCTTGAGCTCTTTATTTTCCTCTACAAGGTTAGTATTAACAAAAGAACTAGAGGAAGTAGAAGCTTCATTGTTAGAGCAACAAGGCATGGTGAGCAATTCATTACTAGATGTACCAATATCATGTAGAGAGGAATTGCAAGGACTAGCACATGACAATAAGGCATTTCGAGTAGAAGATGTGCTAATATCCACATGAGACTCACATGATTTTACCTTGGTGACCATAGCCTCATGAGCTAACTTTAACTCATAATGAGAGATTAGAAGATCCTCATGAGTGCCTGAGAGCTTTTTATGACTTTCTCCCAATTTCCTATAATTGATAGTTAGCAAATCAAGTTGAGTCCTTAGCTCAACATTTTCTTTTAATATTGATGCTTCACACAAGATAGAGTTAGTAGCACAAGCATCATTATCAATATGAGAGGAGCATGTAGAGGCTAGAGACTACGCATGAGTAGCTTGAAGTTCCTCATGAGACTTAGAGAGTTTGGTGAGCTCTCCTTTGACCTTCTTGTAGTCAAGGTCAAGGTGCTCAAAATCCTCTTTAAGTTTATAATGTGTAACTTCAATCTCTTCTTTTAAAGACCTCAAGTCACTAAGACATTGATGAGCCATAGCAAGTTCATGTTCAAGTTGTTCACTTTTTGCTTGCTCGTAAAGGAATAAGTCGTTACGTTCTTGAAAGCAAGCAAGAACATCTTGGAGCCTTTTATAAGTGTTATTTTTAGCTCTACAAAGAATTTTCCCAATCTCATAGAGATTTTGAGTCAAGACTTCATCATCTTCCTCATTACAACTATCATCATTATCACTAAGAGAAGATGATACCTCGTCATTACCTCTTGCCATGAGGCACATGTGAACACAAGGGGTTGATGATGATTCTTTTGGAGAGGAGGGTTCTTCATCAACCAAGCATACCTCATTTTTCTTGATTTCCTCTACATGGTTAGTTCCACAAAGAGAACTAGAGGGAATCACAACATTTTGAATATGGCAACACAAACGACCAAGCATATCATCACACGAATTTATGAGTGCATCATTAGATGATATGCAAGGACTCTCTACACAAGAATGTATGATGTTTTCGGTGTTAGATATGCTCGTGTCCATACAAGATACATCATTCGTATCAACATAAGCAAGATCATCAATGAAGATCTTAATACCATCATCACGAGATATTTCTTCAGTTACCATGTCATTACCTTGTGGTAAGCCACATTTTTGTGAAGTGAAAGATGTTGAGGTATGCAAGTAATCGGAGGTGGAAGCAATAAAGAGCTCTTCATGATTTCGAAATGTGGAGAACTCCTCCATTAACTCCCCAAAAATAAAATATTGTCTTCATCAAGATTGGACCCACCATATATATCTTCAATTTTGGTCCAAGCCTCATGAGCCAACGAACAAGACGAGATTGACTTGAACACCTCGAAGGTTATAGCTTGGTGAATGACACTTAAAGCTTCACAATCAAGATGCATATCATCAAGTGATGGAGATTGTCCATCCTTTAGATTTGAATTCCCTACAACCACAATCCGCAAAGCATTTGGACCCATGGCCCAAAAGTGACAAAGCATGCGTAATCTCCATATAATGTAATTTGTGCCATTAAAACAAAATGTGTCATCGTGCACTAGTTCACTAGTCGACATCGTTACTCTCTAGGCGGTTAAGCCTAATAAGGAGAGACCTAGCTCTGATACCAATTGAAAGGACCATGATGTCGCCTAGAGGGGGGTGAATAGGTGTTTTAAAATCTTTTACGGATTTGGCTATATCCTAATGCGGGAATAAACTAAGCAGATACTTTTCAAGCACAAATCATAAATATACTAGGCTCACTAAGTGCACCAACAACTTAGCATAAACAAGATGAGCACAACGAGGGTATGAGTAAGCACAAGTAAGTTACACAAACTTACTTAATGTATATCACGAGATATGGAAATGAATAATACACACACCCACAAGTAGGTAATACAAGCTTACACAAATTGTATCACAATATATGGAATTGAATGATACAAGCAAACTCAAGTAAGCACTACAAGCTTACACAAGATATGTTACAAGCTAGCAATTCACACTAAACACAAGATAGAACAATAGTAGGAAGTATGAATTGCGGACTATAAAGTGTTGGCCTAAATAATCTCTACGATATGGTAACCAACACAATATAATGAGGACAACAAGAATAGTGAATGCGCAGTCAAGTGACCAAGGTAAACCACAAGTAAGGAGTTAGGGTTAGGGATAACCGAAGTCATGGAGACAATGATGTATCCCAATGTTCACTTCCTTGGAGGGAAGCTAGTCACCGTTAGAGAGGTGGATGTTACCACGAAGGCACACCAACGCCACGAAGGCTCACCCTATTCTCCTTGAGATATCACCACGAAGGCGATTTCCAACCACTAGTGGTAGACCTTGAGGTGGCCTCCAAACCTTCACAAACTTTCCGGGGGACAAATCACAAGTTGATTCCTCACCGGAGCACTCCTACCACCTAGGAGTCTCCAACCTCCAAGAGTAACAAGATCAAGGGGGAAATGCTCAAGACTTGCTCAAACCACGAATTGCTTTGGTCAAAAGAGAGAGGAGAAGTGGTTGTATGCTTGGATGAAATCTTTCTCAAGAACTCTCACAAATCTCTTCGGGGTGTAGCACAAGAAGGCTCAAATCACTCTCTCTCTCTCAAATCCCACCAAAAGCAACTAATGCTATAGAGGGATGGGAGAGGAGAGGAACAATGGAGGAGGTCAACCAATGAACCCTAGATCCATGGGGTAGTTTTCCCCCAAATGGATTGGAGTTTTGAGGCTTGGGGGAGGAGGATAGAGCTCAAAAGAATGGGGAAATCTCAGACCAAAAAGCACCAAGTCGATGGGGAAGAAGGGTGCCTTATATAGTGCCCCACCAAATCTGCCCGTTACACACAGAAAAATGCAGCCTGGAACTTCTGAGCAAGCCCGGAACTTCCGGCCCCCCTATTGAACACATATGTGCAAAGTCTCTGGCTAACCCGGAACTTTCCCCGGAACTTGCCCGGAACTTCCGGGCCCCGGAACTTTCATCCCCGCAGAAAACAGCCAGCATACCGAAAGTAAGGGCGTGTTTGGTAGTTTCCTGGCTTCTTAAATCCTCGACTCCACGCGTGGAGTCCAGCCGAACGTGTCCACTCCTGGTATTTGGACTGAGAAGCTGGCTAATACGCTAGTGCAAATTCGAAGGAGTCATGGAGTTGGGAAAACGGGGCTCCGAGGAAACTGGGAAGCAGGAGTTTGACATTATTTACGTGTATGTGCCACCGCCAAGTGATAGAACGACCGGATCAGGACTCCCCTTGAGTCTCCTCATCACCTCGAGTGCAGCGTATTTTCCCCCTTCTCGAACCCTTGCCGCCGCAAGAAGCAGTAGCGATGGCGCATAGCACCTTGACCGCTGACGGCCGCGCTCTCCACCGCCGCTAGCCCAGGCCGTGAACTATGCATCCCCGCCCCGCTCGCCCTTGTCTGCTCCGTTGCCGACCAGCTCCTTCATCCCCGCCCTGCTCGCCCTTGCCTGCTCTGTCACGGGCCAACTCCTCCATCCATGCCCCGCTCGCCCTCGTCTGCTCCACCGCAGACCAGCTCCTCCATCCCTGTCAGTGGCCAGCTCGTCCGCCGCCGTCAGCGACCACCTTCTCTGCCGCGAATTGAGCTCCTCCACCGTGATTCTATCACCGAAGCATGCAAGATGCATCGATTCTCTATCTCCCTGATAGACAGCAGCCCGTGTATGCCCAAGCCTGGCCACCAGAACGAGCCGAATATGCACATTCTGGCCGTCTGTCCTGGCCGACCGCTGGCTGCCAGAAGTTGCCGCACCGAACAGATCCATCGCTCCACGAGTTTACATGGGAAGCTAGCTGCTGGATTTGGGCGGTGGAGTTGAGGATTTTGCAGCCATGGGCAACTACCGAACACGCCCTAAAACATGCATAACTTTTTCATACGAACTCCGATTTTGATGATCTTGGGCTCGTTTTGAAGCTATGGAAAAGCTCCATGTCCTCAGATAGAGAACCACCCCAAATAAACCAAAATGGAGGGTGAAAAGTATGGAAATGTTAGATCATATATTTTGGGAAACTATTTGGCTTTGGCTTTTCTTTGGTATATAGGATATGAGTGGAATTGTGTATAGAAGATGTTGACTTGAGCAAATCCATCACAAACCCCTTTGATCCCCTCTTAATAGTGTGGGATCCCTATAACTCAAGAATCATAAAAGAGCTACACTACATAGCTATCGAGAATCCATTCTTGAGTGTATATGTTTCTTTTTGGTGGTCATCACTCCACAACACTAACGTCAAAGGAACTAATACCTTTGACACGAGCCGTTCACTTGAGCTTGATGTTGATGTTTCTTCTTGGCTCAAGATGAAGGCAAGACATTGGTGAAGTATTCAAGTCTCTCCCTCATACACAATGTGGGGAAGCTTTGCTTTGTATTCATCTTCACTTGTCCATCATGTGATCATCCACAAGCTTCAAGCATGTAATCCTTTGGGATGGTTATCTTGAACTTGCCCTTGTCAACCATGATCACCAAACACTTGATGTCATCCTCTCATAGACACTTGAAATCTCTTTCTCGATGCGAGCCCATGAGAATCACCTAACCCTCAGAAACATAGACAACACATAGTATGGTTTAGTACACATAGTGCAATTGAGAATTTCTTATCATACCACAAGATCCTATGTGGTGCATCATTTGCGCTCGTGTGTTGACCATTAAGAGTTTGATCTTTGAGCTTCATCTTGGTCAACCTATATCTCTACTCCATGTTTAATCTTGACGTCTTGAAGGGTATATTGAATTCTTCACTTGAATAGCTTGCTTGAATACTTGATCAATCATGACTCACACATGAGTCCATTATGATCATATCTTTGAGCCACTCCTTAAGATACTCCAATGAACTTCATTTTGATCATCTCAATGTAATTGTTGCTTCAAAGGAGTTGTATTCCATTATTCTTCAATCATATTCCAATGGGACTAGCCTTCAAATGTATATCTCAATGCAAACATTAGTCCATAAGGATTGTCATTAATTACCAAAACCACACATGGGGACTACATGTACTTTCACACTTATATCTTTTGAGCTAGATAGTTTTTGCTCTAGTGCTTCACTTATATCTTTTAGAGCACGGCGGTGGCTTAATTTTGTAGAAATTGTTGATCTCTCATGCTTCATTTATATCATTTTGAGAGTCTCTTAGAACAGCATGGTATTTGCTATGGTTATGAAATTTGTCCTAGAATGATTGTTATCCAAGTTGGGTATAATAAAAACTATCATAGGAAGTGAATTGGATGCTATGATCAATTTGATACTTGATAATTGTTTTGAGATATGGAGATAGTGATATTAGAGTTATGCTATATGGGTGATTATGAATTTAAAGAATGCTTGTGTTAAAGTTGGCAAGTCCCGTAGCATGCACGTATGGTAAAAGTTGTGTAACAAATTTGAAACATGAGGTGTTCTTAGATTGTGCATCCTTCTGAGTGGCGGTCGGGGACGAGCGATGGTCTTTTCCTACCAATCTATCCCCCTAGGAGCATGCATGTAGTGCTTGGTTTTTGATGACTTGTAGATTTTTGCAATAAGTATATGAGTTCTTTTGACTAATGCTGAGTCCATGGATTATACGCACTCTCACCCTTCCATCATTGCTAGCCTCTCCGGTACCGTGCATTGCCCTTTCTCACCTTGAGAGTTGGTGCAAACTTTGCCGGTGCATCCAAACCCCGTGATACGATACGCTCTATCACACATAAACCTCCTTATATCTTCCTCAAAACAGCCACCATACCTACCTATTATGGCATTTCCATAGCCATTCCGAGATATATTGCCATGCAACTTTCCACCGTTCCGTTTCGCTTTTTTATGACACATATTATCATTGTCATATTGCCTTTCATGATCATGTAGTTGACATCATATTTGTGGCAAAGCCACCATGCATAATTTTTCATACATGTCACTCTTGATTCATTGCCCATCCCGGTACACCGCCGGAGGCATTCATATAGAGTCATATCTTGTTCTAGTTTTGGGTTGTAACTCATGAGTTGTAAATAAATAGAAGTGTGATGATCATCATTATTAGAGCATTGTCCCCAAATAAAGAAAAAAAGAAAAAAAAGGCCAAAGAAAAAAAAGAAAAAAAAGAAAGGCCAAAAAAAGGAAAGGCCAAAGACAAAAAAATAAAAAATAAAAATAAAAGGGGGCAATGTTACTATCCTTTTCCACACTTGTGCTTCAAAGTAGCACTATGTTCTTCATATAGAGAGTCTCATATGTTGTCACTTCCATATACTAGTGGGGATTTTTCATTATAGAACTTGGCTTGTATATTCCTACGATGGGCTTCCTCAAAATGCCCTAGGTCTTCGTGAGCAAGCAAGTTGGATGCACACCCACTAGTTTCTTTTGTTGAGCTTTCATATATTTATAGCTCTAGTGCATCCGTTGCATGGCAATCCTTGCTCCTCATGTTCACATCAATTGATGGGCATCTCTATAGCCCGTTGATTATCCTCGTCAATGTGAGACTTTCTCCTTTTTTGTCTTCTCCACAAAATCCCCATTATCGGTGTCAAAACCAGCGGATCTCGGGTAGGGGGTCCCGAACTGTGCGTCTAGGCGGATGGTAACAGGAGACAAGGGACATGATGTTTTTACCCAGGTTCGGGCCCTCTCGATGGAGGTAAAACCCTACTCCTGCTTGATTAATATTGATGATATGGGTAGTACAAGAGTGGATCTACCACGAGATCGGAGAGGCTAAACCCTAGAAGCTAGCTGAGGGAGTCCTGGATTAGGGGGTGTCCGGATGGCCGGACTATGACCTTTGGCCGGACTCCCGGACTATGAAGATACAAGATTGAAGACTCCGTCCCGTGTCTGGAAGGGACTTTCCTTGGCGTGGAAGGCAAGCTTGGCGAAACAATATGAAGATCTCCTCCCATTGTAACCGACTCTATGTAACCCTAGCCCTCTCCGGTGTCTATATAAACCGGAGAGTTTTAGTCCGTAGGACGAACAACAATCATACCATAGGCTAGCTTCTAGGGTTTAGCCTCTCTGATCTCGTGGTAGATCCACTCTTGTACTACCCATATCATCAATATTAATCAAGCAGGAGTAGGGTTTTACCTCCATCGAGAGGGCCCGAACCTGGGTAAAAACATCGTGTCCCTTGTCTCCTGTTACCATCCGCCTAGACGCACAGTTCGGGACCCCCTACCCGAGATCCGCCGGTTTTGACACCGACATTGGTGCTTTCATTGAGAGTTGAACTGTGTCATCACCTTTAGGCCCGATGGCTTCTTCGATCATCAACCACGACGCGGTCCAGGGTGAGACTTTTCTCCCAGGACAGATCTTCGTATTCGGCGGCTTCGCACTGCGGGCCAACTCGCTTGGCCATCTGGAGCAGATCGAAAGCTACGCCCCTGGCCATCAGGTCAGGTTTGGAAGCTTAAATTACATGGCCGACATTCGTGGGGACTTGATCTTCGATGGATTCGAGCCACGGCCGAGCGTGCCGCACTGTCCCGATGGGCATGATCTAACTCTGCCACCGGACAGCGCCCAGAGTGCCGCTCAGGTGTCCGCTCCGATCATTAGCTCGGAGCCGACTGCGCTAGTCGGGGATGGACGGTTGGACGCCACCTCAGGAGCCGCAATCTCTACGGCGATAGAGCCAAATACCAGCCTAGTCCTTTGCAAGGCCCGTGACTCCAAGGTGCCGGACTCTGCTCCGGACTCCGTATATTCCGCACCTCTTCCGATCGAACCCGGTTGGGCTCCGATCATGGAGTTCACCGCCACGGACGTCTTTCAGCACTCGCCCTTTGGCAATATCCTGAATTCACTAAAGTCTCTCTCTTTGTCAGGAGAGCCCTGGCCAGATTACGGTCAGCATGGTTGGGATGCGGATGATGAAGAAATTCGAAACCCACCCACCACCCACTTTGTAGCCATTGTCGACGATTTAACCGACATGCTCGACTTCGACTCCGAAGACATCGACGGTATGCACGCTGATGAAGGAGACGACCAAGAACCAGCACCTATAGGGAACTGGAAAGCCACCTCGTCATGTGACATATACATGGTGGACACCCCCAAAGCAGGGGATGGCGATGAAAAAACGGAGGACGACCCCTCCAAGAAGCAACCCAAGCGCCGATGTCAGTGGCGCCGCTCTAAATCCCGCTAAAGCAAAAACGGCGATTCCGGCACCGGAGATAACAACACGTCGGACAGTGCCGAAGACAACCCCCTCCAGCAGGATTCAGTACAGGAGGACGAAGGAGCCAGCCCTCATGAGAGAGCGGCCGACAGAGAGGTCGAGGACGACAATTATATGCCTCCCTCCGAAGACAAGGCAAGCCTCGACGACGACGAATTCGTCGTGCCAGAGGATCCCGTCGAACAAGAGCGTTTCAAACACAGGCTTATGGCCACAGCAAGCAGCCTCAAGAAAAAACAGCAGCAGCTTAGAGCTGACCAAGACTTGCTAGCCGATAGATGGACCGAAGTCCTGGCGGCCGAAGAGTATAAACTCGAACGCCCCTCCAAGAGCTACCCAAAGCACAGGCTGCTACCCCAACTTGAGGAGGAAGCAACTAAACCTACATCACCAGCGTACGATGCGCTCGATCGGCCACCCCGTGGCCGCGACAGAGAGGCCTTCAGGCCCTCGACCCAAGCCGCACCCCGGCAACGCTCAAAACATACCAGAGTGCGGGGAGACGCAACAGACCTGCGAGACATATTGGATAATAAGGAAAGGCAAACAAGATCGATCTACGGATCGCGTGGGTGCCCCGCTTCACGTGATGATAGCCGTCACGCCGGATATGATAAATATGGCCAGGCCGAATACAACAGACCAAGCTCATCCGAGCTGCGTTGTGATATAGCCCAGTACAGGGGCGCCGCACACCCACTATGCTTCACAGACGAAGTAATGGATCATCAAATCCCCGAGGGTTTTAAACCCGTAAACATCGAATCATACGATGGCACAACAGATCCCGCGGTATGGATCGAGGATTATCTCCTTCATATCCACATGGCCCGTGGTGATGATCTACACGCCATCAAATACCTCCCGCTCAAGCTTAAAGGACCAGCTCGACATTGGCTTAACAGCCTGCCAGCAGAGTCAATTAGTTGCTGGGAGGACCTGGAATCCGCATTCCTTGACAACTTCCAGGGCACTTATGTGCGACCACCAGACGCCGATGACTTAAGCCACATAATCCAGCAGCCAGAAGAATCGGCCAGACAATTCTGGACACGGTTCCTAACCAAGAAAAATCAAATAGTCGACTGTCCGGACGCCGAGGCCCTTGCAGCCTTCAGGCACAACATCCGAGACGAATGGCTTGCCCGGCACCTAGGACAGGAAAAGCCGAAATCTATGGCAGCCCTCACGACACTCATGACCCGCTTTTGTGCGGGAGAAGACAGCTGGCTAGCTCGTAGCAATAACATAACCAAGAGCCCTGGCAATTCGGATACCAAGGACAACAATGGCAGGTCACGTCGCAACCAGCACAAGCGCCGCATTAACGGCGACAATACTGAAGATACGGCAGTCAGTGCCGGATTCAGAGGCTCTAAAACCCAGTCAGCGGAAGAAGCCATTCAAAAGAAACCCTCCGGGCCCATCCAGTTTAGACCGGATACTCGATCGCTTGTGCCAGATACACGGCACCCCCGAACAACCAGCCAACCAAACCAACAGGGATTGTTGGATGTTCAAGCGGGCAGGCAAGTTAAGTGCCGAAACCAGAGACAAGGGGCTGCATAGCGATGACGAGGAGGAGCCCCGGCCGCCGAACAACAGAGGACAGAAGGGATTCCCCCCGCAAGTGCGGATGGTGAACATGATATACGCAACCCACATCCCCAAAAGGGAGCGGAAGCATGCTCTCAATGACGTCTATGCGTTGGAGCCAGTCGCCCCAAAGTTCAACCCATGGTCCTCCTGCCCGATCACTTTTGATCGAAGGGACCACCCCACTAGCATCCGTCACGGCGGATTCGCTGCATTGGTCCTAGACCCAATTATCGACGAATTTCACCTCACCAGAGTCCTAATGGACGGCGGCAGCAGCCTGAACCTGCTTTATCAGGATACAGTGCGAAAAATGGGTATAGATCCCTCAAGGATTAAACCCACAAAGACAACATTTAAAGGCGTCATATCAGGTGTAGAAGCCAGTTGTACAGGCTCGGTTCACTCGAAGTGGTCTTCGGATCCCCGGATAATTTCTGAAGAGAAGAGTTAATCTTCGACATAGTCCCATTCCGCAGTGGTTATCACGCCCTGCTCGGACGAACCGTATTTGCAAAATTCAATGCGGTGCCGCACTACGCATATCTCAAGCTCAAGATGCCAGGCCCTCGCGGAGTCATCACGGTAAATGGAAACACCGAACGCTCTCTCCGAACGGAGGAGCACACGACAGCCCTGGCGGCGGAAGTACAGAGTAGCCTCTCAAGGCAATTCTCCAATCCAGGTGTCAAACGTCCGGACAACATCAAGCGAGCCCGAAGTAAACTACAACAAAGCCGGCTGGCACGTTCCGAGCAAGCATAGCAGTGCGGCCCCAACCCCAGCCCACGCCAGATGGTGATATCGGTACCATGCGTACATAATTACGCTTTAGAAATACCATGAGCATAAGGGGAGGGGCACAACCACGGCACGCCCAGAATGCGGCTCAACCGCACTCAGGGGCTCCCTATTTCGCCGTTTCTTTTTTATATACTTTCAGGACCCAACTATTCGGAAGGGCTGTCCAGCAATACACTCGCCGAACACACGATGCAACAGCCAGGGAGAGAACAAGCCGCGTCAAATGTCCAGGTGGTCTCTATAACGAGCTTAATACTTGTTTTACTTAAAGTCCCACAGCTTGCCCCTGGAGGGGGAAATGTCAAATAATCCCGTCTCTTGCTTATCGCACTATTTGTATCGTTCTGCTTTCATAGCAGCCCTTTTTTAATAAACAATACATAGCTCTTATTGTACTCATCTATTTTTTATACAAATGTGTTCAGTCATGACATTATGCAACCGTACACTTTGGTACGGCCAATACACCAGGGGCTTAAGCACCCCATAACATGGTGTGAGAAGACCGAACACTCTCATGAGTGCGGCACCCCGAACTTATAGCACTATATGCATCTGCTCTGAATCATGTCTTTGCTCAATAGTTGGGTCTGCCCGACTCCCATGTTTTGGTACCTTACATTCCGCAATGTTGGCTAAGGTAGCGCTGGGAGAACTACTGCGATTGTGCCCCAGTTGAGCTGGGTTAACACCTCAGTAGAGAAAGCTAAAACTGACCGTCATGATAGTGCGAGAGACCGGTCGCTGTTCATGAGGTTTTTCGAGTCCTTAAAGACTTATGCCGCTTAGAGCGAGGAGCCGGACTTATCTAGCCTAGGCGTGGATAGCGCCCCGAACTCGGTCTTCTGAATACTAGGGGCTTCGCCGAAATTTAAAATTATAGAATTCTATGGCTAAGTGATAGTGATAAAGCATTATAAGTCCGATGGCCTGGTTCATTGTGCTGAGCGCCTCCCTAGATGGACCCAAGAATTGGAACAAGAGCGCTCAGGTTCCCAAACACCCCAGCACTCGTGGCATGGGGGTAGAAGCCGACGACTTGCATCTCTCGGATTTGATAAATGGCCACACAGAAGGTAATATTTTAAATTAACAAAGTGTTGCTTAACGCATATGAACAAAGTTTTCAGCGTACAGGATAACAGATGCGAGTCTACTCAAAAATTACATCTTTGGAGCATTCATCCGCTATAAGGCGGGCCCCTTCAGGATGCCCTTATAATACATCTTGGGCATGCGATACTCCTTGCCCGGCGGTGGCACGTCCGTCAAAAGCTTCTCAGCGTCCAGCTTGCCCCAGTGCACTTTAGCACGGGCAAGGGCCCGACGGGCACCTTCGATATAGACGGAGCGCTTGATGACCTCAATCCACGGACACGCGTCCACCAGCCGCCGCACCAGACCGAAGTAGCTCCCAGGCATGACTTCTCTAGGCCACAACCGAACTATGAGGCCCTTCATGGCCTGTTCGGCCACCTTGTGGAGTTCGACCAGCTGCTTCAGCTTGTCGCTCAGGGGCACCGGATGTCTGGCCTCAGCATATTGAGACCAGAACACCTTTTCCGTCAAGCTCCCCTCTTCGGCTCAGTAGAATGCGGCAGCATCAGACACACTACGGGGCAGATCGGCAAACGCTCCTGGAGAGCTCCGGATTCGGGTAAGTAACAGATAATTTACTTTTATATTCTTGCTTTGCATAAAGAATGACTTACCCGCCGCTATCTTCTTCATCGCCTCGATCTCCTGGAGGGCCTTCTGGGCTTCGGCCTTAGCGGTCTTGGCACTCTCAAGAGCCAAGGCGAGCTCGGACTCTCGAGTCTTCGAGTCACGCTCCAAACTCTCGTGTTTTTCCATGAGAGCCTGGAGCTCTTGCCGCACCTCCGCCACCCGCGCCTCCTGCTTCTCTCGCTCTCCAGGGCCGCACTGTTTTCAGCCTTGGAGACCTCCTCCTTCAGGGTCGCCACCTCGGTTGTGGCCCCTGCAACATTTACGTTGGTCCTGTCAGTATTTGCAACCAAGTATTTCTATATACATTTACATGCGGTATTACATACCCTCCTTGTCCTCGAGCTGCTTCTTGGCATGGCCGAGCTCGTTTTCGGACCGCTCGAGGCTCTCCTTCAATGCATTGACCTCCGCAGTCAGTGCGGCAGAGGTTAGCAGCGCAGCCTGCATTCCCATATTGACATATCTTTTAGACTCCTGCGTATATCTTTTTAGATCCTCAGCTCGGCTTTTCTTTCCGAACGCCGAACTGAGCATCAGGGGCTACTATCTATGCGGTAACATTTTTATATGTTTTTGAACACATACCTCAAAGCCTATTAACAGACTTGTACAGGCTTCGGTCAGCCCACTCTTGGCGGACTGAACCTTCTGAATCACCGCACTCATAACAGTGCGGTGTTCCTCGTCGATGGAGGCGTCGTTAAGCACCTCCAACAAATTGTCCGGCGCCTCCGGATGGACGGAGATCGCCGGCATCGTAGGCTTGCCCTTCTTATGAAGGCACCGCCTGTCGGACTCCGGAACAGTTGATGGTTCCGGAGCAGTGTCCGGCACAGAGCCGGACTTGGATCCCTCCGGGGCTTTACCCCCTTTGGGCCTGGAGTCCGGGAGGTCGCCATGCGGTGCCTCCAGGACCACCTCCTCCGGGTTTAGTCCCTTTCGGGACTCCACCTCGGTGTCGTCCGTAGGGAGAGGGGAGGAGGCCATCGTAAGTGAAGCACTATTCACATCCAACGAATCCAAGGAGCCACTCGTCGAATTGTCGAGCTGAGCCTTGGGCGGACTGCATGATCAAATTCGGCGTCAGAAAATGCCAAATAATGGAGGAGCGCCATAAGTTATTCGGATATCCGGATGCTTACGATTTTGCCAGGGGCTTGACCCTGTATGGCCATTCCTCCCCGCCGTCTTCGGCATCGGAGGCGTAGTTCGGAAGGAGGGTTCTCCCCTTCTTGGACCTTCCGGCCTCCCCAGTTGGGGCGGCCTTTCTTTTCTTTCCTCCCCCCGTTGGAGGGGGAGAGGCTTCTTCTTCTTCCTCCTCCTCGTCTTCAGAGGCGGAGGGTGCTTCGGGGTTGTCGGGCGACGAACCCGACACCACCAGGCGTTGGGAACTCTTTCGAGTCTCCGTGGCCTTCTTGGCCTTCTTCTCCGGCACCACGTGAGGTGCCAGAACCAGCAGCCCTGTCAATTGGGCGTCCGCTGGGTCTTCTAGTAAGGGAGCCGAACAGTTCACCTGCCCGGATGTCTTCAGCCAGTCCTGTCAAAGGAAAGGGAGGTTAGATCCCACATAGAGTCAGACTATGAAAGACAAGAGTCCCGTAAAGGGTAGAGTAGCTTACCTCGCTAGCCTAACGCCACGAGCTGAATCCGCGATCTTCGGTAGCGGATGCGGGTGCCTCGGTGCCCTTAAACAGCACCTTCCGGGCATCTTCGTACGTAGTGTCGAAAAGCTTGCTCAAGGTTTGGTGTTGTGCCGGATCAAACTCCCACAATTTGAAGGCCCGTTGTTGGCATGGGAGGATCCGGCGGATGAGCATGACCTGGACTACGTTGACAAGCTTGAGATTCTTGTTCACCAGCTTTTGGATGCAGGTTTGAAGTCCGGTCAGCTCTTCTGAATCCCCCCATGTTAGGCCGGTCTCTTTCCAGGAAGTGAGCCGGGTGGGGAAGCCAGATCGGAATTTGGGGGCCGCCGCCCATTTGGGATTGCGTGGCTCGGTGATGTAGAACCACCCCGACTGCCATCCCGTTATTATCTCCACGAAGGAGCCCTCGAGCCATAGGACATTGGCCATCCGGCCCACCATGGCACCTCCGCACTCCGCTTGGCGGCCGCCCACAACCTTCGTCTTGACACTGAAGATCTTCAGCCATAGGCCAAAGTGAGGCTGGATGCGGAGGAAGGCCTCACACACGATGATAAACGCCGAGATGTTGAGGATGAAGTTTGGGGCCAGATAGTGGAAGTCCAGGCCGTAGTAGAACATGAGCCGCCGGACGAACGGGTGAAGAGGAAAACCCAGTCCGTGGAGGAAATGGGGGAGAAATACAACCCTCTCATGGGGCCTAGGGGTGGGGATGAGTTGCCCCTCATCTGGAAGCCGGTGCGCGATGTCGTCAGACAGGTATCCGGCCTTCCTCAGCTTTTTGATTTGCCCCTCTGTGATGGAGGAGGCCATCCATCTACCTCCCGCTCCGGACATGATTGGAGAAGGTTGAGGTGGGAAGTGCGAGCTTGGGCGTTGGAGCTCGAGCGCGCAAGGACGAATAACTAAAGGAGGAAGAAGGTGTAAATGGAAAGGGTAGATTCTTATCCCCTTATATGGGCGGCCGAAACTACGAGCCCCCACCGGCCTAATAAAACTCGCTTATCTCCCAAGCACCGCGGTTAATGGCGCAGTTGGATTACCCATGCCCGTATTGATGAGAATCCCGGAATAAGGGGACACGATCTCTGCTTTGACAAGACGTGCCAAGGAAACCGCCTCCCTAAACGCGCTGAGGTGGAACAGTAAAATGATTCGAATAAAGGCTTGGCCGTGGCGTGATGTCACGCTGGGAATACGTCGGCAGATTAGATTTGTGCGGATATTATTCTCTCTACGGTGGTATGTGGAACTTATTTTTGCAGAGCCGGACACTATCCTTGTGTTCAACATCTTCTATGAAGTATTCGGAGGAGGAACCCACCTTGCAATGCCGAAGACAATTTGCGCGCCGGACTCGTCGTCATTGAAGCCTAGTTCAGGGGCTACTAAGGGAGTCCTGGATTAGGGGGTGTCCGGATGGCCGGACTATGACCTTTGGCCGGACTCCCGGACTATGAAGATACAAGATTGAAGACTCCGTCCCGTGTCCGGAGGGGATTTTCCTTGGCGTGGAAGGCAAGCTTGGCGAAACGATATGAAGATCTCCTCCCATTGTAACCGACTCTATGTAACCCTAGCCCTCTCTGGTGTCTATATAAACCAGAGAGTTTTAGTCCGTAGGACGAACAACAATCATACCATAGGCTAGCTTCTAGGGTTTAGCCTCTCTGATCTCGTGGTAGATCCACTCTTGTACTACCCATATCATCAATGTTAATCAAGCAGGAGTAGGGTTTTACCTCCATCGAGAGGGCCCGAACCTGGGTAAAAACATCGTGTCCCTTGTCTCCTGTTACCATCCGCCTAGACGCACAGTTCGGGACCCCCTACCCGAGATCCACCGGTTTTGACACCGACACTAGCCTATGGTATGATTGTTGTTCGTCCTACGGACTAAAACTCTCCGGTTTATATAGACACCGGAGAGGGCTAGGGTTACATAGAGTCGGTTACAATGGGAGGAGATCTTCATATCGTATCACCAAGCTTGCCTTCCACGCCAAGGAATGTCCCATCCGGACACGGGACGGAGTCTTCAATCTTGTATCTTCATAGTTCGGGAGTCCGGCCAAAGGTCATAGTCCGGCCATCCGGACACCCCCTAATACAGGACTCCCTCAGTAGCCCCCGAACCAGGCTTCAATGACTATAAGTCCGGCGCGCAAGTTTGTCTTCGGCATTGCAAGGCGGGTTCTTCTCCAAATTCCCTGTACCCGTCGAATAGTGTCCGGCTTCTAGTGTGTGCTACTCTCCTCGGGTTCTGTGCCCCATAATGACCATCTTCCACGTGTCAAACAAATGCGAAAAGCCAGGGTTTTTTTTCTTTACCCCCCCCCCCCAGTTGCGTTAATGAGCCGCCCATAAAAGAGATGGGGATTTAGATCCAATTCACACCATCTTCCCTCCGCAAGTCTTCATCAGAGTGCCTTCGACAGGGATCCATTCCACCATGGCCGGTCGGTGCAGCTCCTCCTCTCGCCTCTCCAGCCCTCGGCCCGGAGATTGGGGGCGGTGTTCCGTCCCGCATAGCGAGCTAGTAGTGCTTCAGTCCAAGGGGCTCCTCCCCCCAGCATATATGGTCCCAGTTCGAGCCGGGATTGCCACCTATAGCGGCGGAGAGCAGGCGGAGAGCGTCCCCAATCCCTCTCAAGGAGAGCGGGTATGCCTAGTCCCTTATTTAATAAGAGGATTCGAATTTCCAATTCATCCGTTTCTCCGAGGGCTACTGGAGTTCTACGGCCTCCAGCTACACAACCTCACACCTGCCTCCATACTGCATATCGCAGGCTTCGTGGCCCTCTGCGAGCTGTTCTTGGGCGTTGAGGCCCATTTCGCGCTGTGGAAGAGGTTGTTTTGCCTCGTGCCCCGTTCTCGGGAGGGGTCTATTTATCAAGTGGGCGGAGCCGAACTATGGCGCATTGCTGGGACCGGATATCTATCCGGTACCCCAAAGACGACGTCCGAGGACTGGCCCTCAGAATGGTTCTATATAGATGACGTCCCCCTGCCGGACCCTGTACGGATCGGCCTCCCTGAGTTCAATAATGCTCCGTTGAAGAAGCGCCTGAGATGGCGCCCGTGGAACCCTCAGAGGGAAACTGACAGGGACGTCCTTTACCTGATGAGTTGGATAAGGTTGTTGGCTTATTCCGGACTGACCATGATCAAGGTCATGGCCATATGCATTAGCGAGGGGTGCAGGTGCTTCAATACATAGGCCACCCCATGTGGGATTTCATTGGGGAGGACGACGCCACCCGGTGCGGTTGTAAGGGGCTAGATTCGGCCGCCACTTTAACGAGAATCTTATCCGCTTTGTACAAGGGAGAAGAAGAGGAATTCCTTCGTGCCAACCCAGAGGGCGGATTCTCCATGTACAATCCTCCAAGTTGGGTGAGCAAACATTTTCACTTGCCTACCCGCTTTCGAAATTCCCATAGTTGAGTACTTAGTCTAGCAATGTTAACGCAGGAGCTGCGCCAGACTGTGAAGGAGATAAACAGCCCTCCTCCACAACCCGAGGACCCGGAATGGTCCCTCGATCCGGACTCCCAAGAGGACCCGAACTTATGTGTGGAGTTAATTGATGGGGTGTTTCATCAATTGAGTAAGGACAACACCTTTGTGGCCAATATGGCCGACTATCTCGGACTACTTCCAGCCTCAAAGGTAACCGAGACTGAAGTCCCAGTATTTTCAAGGAGATCCATCCATGCTTTATCTTGAATGCCGTGAACTAATAGTGTTTTGTTTCGCAGGGTAAATCCTTGAGGCGGAAGGCCGAGCCCGCTGTCGGTGTCAAAACTGGCGGATCTCGGGTAGGGGGTCCCGAACTGTGCGTCTAGGCGGATGGTAACAGGAGACGAGGGACACGATGTTTTACCCAGGTTTGGGCCCTCTTGATGGAGGTAAAACCCTACGTCCTGCTTGATTAATATTGATGATGTGTGTTACAAGAGTAGATCTACCACGAGATCAAGGAGGCTAAACCCTAGAAGCTAGCCTATGGTATGATTGTTGTTCGTCCTACGGACTAAAGCCATCCGGTTTATGTAGACACCGGAGAGGGCTAGGGTTACACAGAGTCGGTTACAATGGTAGGAGATCTACATATCCGTATTGCCAAGCTTGCCTTCCACGCCAAGGAAAGTCCCATCCGGACACGGGAAGAAGTCTTCAATCTTGTATCTTCATAGTCTTGGAGTCCGGCTGATGATAATAGTCCGGCTATCCGGACACCCCCTAGTCCGGGACTCCCTCAGTAGCCCCCGAACCAGGCTTCAATGACGACGAGTCCGGCGCATATGTTGTCATCGGCGTTTGCAAGGCGGGTTCTCCTTCGTGCTCCATGTGTTTGCCGGACAGTGTCCGACTGCTTCATAAATGCTGCGCTCCTTGGCTTCTATGTTCAATAATGGCCTTCCTCCACGTGTCGTACGAATGCGAAAAGCCAGGGTATTCTTACGCTTTTTCCCCTAGCCGCGCGGATAAGTTGCCTATAAGAGAGGCGTGGATCCAGATCCAAAGCACACCATCCTCCTTCCGCAAGTACTCATCAAGGCGCACCTGACAAAAAATCCATTCCAACATGGACAGTCGATGCGGCTCCTCTTCTCGCGCTCTCAGTCCTAAGCCAGGAGATTGGAGGAGATGCTCAGTCCCGCATAGCGAGTTAGTGGCGCTCCATACAGAGGGATATCATCCCCCGGCCTTTATGGTTCCGGTTCGAGCCGGACTGGCCACCTACAAGGGCGGGAAGCAGGCAGAGAGTGTCCCCAATCCCTCCAAAGGAGAGCGGGTATGCTTCGTCCCCTACTTGATAAGGGGACTCGGATTTCCTATACATCCGTTTCTCCGGGGGCTCCTGGAGTTCTATGGACTCTAACTTCACCACCTCACGCCTGCCCCTATTTTGCACATCGCGGGCTTTGTGGCTCTTTGCGAGCTGTTCTTGGACATCGAGCCCCATTTTGCGCTGTGGAAGAGGCTGTTTTGCCTCGTACCCCGTTCTCACAAGGGGTCGATATATCAAGTGGGTGGAGCCGAAATATGGCGCATCGCCGGGACCGGATATCTATCCGGAACTCCGAAGAAGGCCTCCGAAGACTGGCCCTCGGAGTGGTTCTATATGGAAGACGCCCCGCTGCCGGATCCAGTTCGGATCGGCCTCCCAGAGTTTAGCAACGCTCCTCTGAAGAAACGCCTGAGTTGGCGCCCGCGGAGCCCTCATCGGGAGGAGGATAGGGGCGTCCACTATCTGATGGGTCGGATACGGCTACTAGCCCATTCCGGACTAACCATGATTGGAGTCATGGCCACATGCATTATGCGAGGGGTGCAACTGCTTCAATATAGTGGCCACCCCATGTGGGATTTTAACGGGGAGAATGACGCCACCCGTCATGGCCGCACGGGACCGGGATCGGCCGCCGATCTAGTGAAGATCCTGTCCGGCTTGTACAAGGGGGAGGAGGAGGACTTCCTCTGCACGAGTCCATTGAATGGATTCTCCATGAATAACCCTCGAAGCTGGGTAAGCGGACGCTTAAATATCTGATCCGTGCTTTCAAAGATAAGTGTCTTACCTTATGGTTTCGGCGCAGGAACTGCGCCAGGATGTGGAGGGCATAAAGAGCCCGACTCCACAACCCGAGGATCCGGGAAGATCCCTTGATCCAGCCTCCGAAGAGGATCTGGACATTAAGGTGGATTTGATTGACGGGGTGTTCCACCAGCTCAGCATAGATAATGCTTTAGTCGCCATTACGGCCGACTACCCCGGTTTGTGTCCGGCTTCCCAGGTGAGTACGACCGAAGTCCTGACACCGTTACTTTTGTAATGCTTATTTCTGACCACCGTGCACCAATGGTGCTTGGGAGGAGGTGCCTTCACGGCAGGAAGCCGAGCCCGCGGCGGCTGACCAACCGAGGTCAGTGCGGCCTAGCAGGCGGAAGAGGAGTGCGGCGCGAATTGAAACGTCGCCACAAAGGTACGGGGCACCCTTGTCCTTTGAGGGAAAGACTCCTAGGAGGCATATTAATGCTCGTGATTCTTCCAGGAGGAAAAGCGCTCGCCGGACTAAGTCCGGAGAGGGTTCCCACCAAGCCTCCGCCAGCCAGGCTCCAACACCTGGTCCGGAAGGGGAAGCGAGCTCAAGGCGCGAGCCGGACGCTCCTCCAACAGAGGACGCCGACAGGTTGTCCGCCACCAGATCTGAGGTGGAGAGCGCCATGAATCATAGGCGCTGTCAGACAGTTCTTCGTGACGCGTGTTTCTCCCCTGAGGCGTTAAATGCCTTTAATGCGGGAGACACGCACCTCCGTGCTGCTCAAGATGGTTTAACCCAAGCCACGGAGCAGTATGTAAAGGACATACGGGTAAGGAATTTTAATGGCTATATATGCCAGTAGCCCCCGAGACTTAAAATAGTTAAACTAACTGATTTAAGGATCATTTGTTATGCAGGACCTTACTGAGAAGAATACCCACCTGTCTCAGGAGCTTCAAGAGTGCAAGGCCCAACTTGAGGCCGCACTAGCCGCTGCCGGGGGAGCCATGGAGACCCCCTCTGGTAATTCATATTTTGTAAAGAGAAGTAGTTTATGAAGTGCGGCGTGTGTGTATAGTCTGACAATAGTATTGCAGAGGGTGCCGGACTAGATCCGGACAAGCAACAGCTGCTGCGCCAGGTGAAGGCCGGCAAGAGGGTGCTTATGAGGGTGCAGCAGGAGAGGAACAAACTCCAAGATGCCAACACCCAGCTGGGCGGAGAACTAAAAGATGTTCGAGTCCAGCTGTCAAACTCCGTAAAGGAGAATCGGCGGCTTCGTCGCGGCATTTATAGTAAGTGCTTAAGCAAACTCTTTTGAAAAGAAGAGTTCAGCGAGGAAGTCGATTGACAGAAATATGTTTGTAGGTGTGCTCACGGGTCGTCCGGCGGAGGAGATTCCTGGTTCCACGGGAGACCCTCTTCCCGAGCTGCTGTAACTGTACGAACGTGTTCGGCAGGCGATGAGCGGCGTCGTTCAGGCCTTATGGCCTTCCGTCTCCCTACCCGAGGGTCTTGGAGGGCTTGCTGAGAAGCTTCAGGGAGTACGGCGGCGGCTCCGTCTGTGGAAGATATCGGCCTGCCGTCAAGGCGCTAGAGAGGCCTGGGCCATGGTGAAGACGCGGTACCCGAAGGCTGACCCAAACCACATGGCCGAGGTCGGACCTGCGGGGCCCGATGGGAAGGAGATCCCTGTGAGCCTAGTGTACGGCCAAGTAGAGTTGGCCACGAAATATTCCCAACAGGACTGTAAATTAGACAGCCTATTAGATGGGATTGAAGAGGAGTACAATCAGTCGGTTTGACGATGTAAATTAAAAATGACATGTAAAATGCCTTCTAGCCGGATTGTAGATCGTTTGCCTTTGCGGACCTTTTCGCTTCAACCTCGGGACCCAACAGTCCGGAGTGTGTCCGAATACCTGACGGTTATAAATGAACCGGGGCATGCATGGAGACAAGGCGTAGGGGTCATAATTGCTTTATCAGACAAGTGCCCAACTAGCTATGTTATATTACATGGTTAGTAAGAAACATCTTCCAGGGAGAATAGTTCCGTTAAGGGTTCCTTTCCCTGGGAGGCATGCCCTAAAGTGCATGCCCGGATTGCGAAAAAAGCAGAGAAAGCATCTGGGGGCAGATAAATAAGTAAGTAATAAATCATCTTTCAGGTCACCGACCGAATATTCCCTTAAGAACACTAGCCTTTGGCTTCACCCAGTCTGAGGTACACATCCGGCTACCCGGCAATAACAATCACAGAGGTGCTCCCTTTACCTCCTAGCCGAACAATCGGGAACGTAGGGGGAAGCACAGGAGCCAGGCAACCCGGCTTGGCCAAAACTTAAGTCATATTGATGCATATAATGGTGATCAAAAGGTACATGCGGAAGTGTGACACATGTGGTGGGCACGAAGCCCATATAAATAAGCTTCTATTAAAGAAGCCCCCAGGTATAACGAGTGCGAGTAGCACATCGAGTGAATGCGAACAGAGCGCAGATCAGCCCTCAAGAGGTTTGTGCTGAAGAAAGGGGAGGAGAAAGGAGGGAAAACAAGGACAGCAAAAAAATATGAAAGGTGGACGGAGGAAGGAGACGAACCCTGAGTTCGGCGCTAGGCGTAAAATCTTCTGAGACGGGCTGCGTTCCATGGGTTTGGCTCGAGTCGGTTGTCAGATGCATTGCGTAGACGGTAGGCACCGCCGGTAAGGACTTGGTCGATGATGAAGGGACCTTCCCATTTGGGCTTAAGTTTGTCCTTTTTCTTGTCCGGCAGGCATAGAACTAGCTCGCCAATGTTGTAAGTTTTGGCCCGTACTTCTCTGCTTTGATATCTTCGATCCTGCTGTTGATAGAATGCGGAACGGGATTTTGCCACGTCGCGCTCCTCCTCTAAAGCATCCAAGCATCCAACTGCCCTGCCGATCTAACTCGGCTTCTCTTTCCTCATACATGCGCACGCGAGGTGAGTCATGAATTATGTCGCAGGGCAAAACTGCCTGGGCGCCGTATACCATAAAAAATGGTGTGAATCCGGTTGTCCGGTTTGGCGTGGTCCGCAGCCCTCAGAGTACGGAGTCGAGCTCCTCTACCCAGTGCGTGTTAGATTCTGTGAGGGACCGCACTAGTCTGGGTTTGATGCCGCTCATGATTAGACCATTTGCTCGTTCCACTTGACCGTTAGTTTGAGGATGGTAGACCGAAGCGTAGTCGAGCTTGATGCCCATGTTTTTGCACCAGAGTTTAACCTCGTCGGTCGTGAAATTCATGCCGTTATCAGTGAAGATGCTGTGAGGGACGCCAAAACGGTGTACTACCCCGGATATGAAGTCTATCACAGGTCCGGATTCTGCCGTTTTGACCGGCTTGGCCTCTATCCATTTGGTGAATTTGTCCACCATGACCAATAAGTCTTTGTGCTTGTGGGTTCCCCCTTTAAGGGGTCCAACCATGTCAAGCCCCCAGACCGTGAACGGCCAAGTGATGGGTATAGTTTTGAGGGCGGTGGGTGGCATGTGGCTCTGATTAGCAAAGAGCTGGCAACCAACGCATCATTGGACTAAGTCCTGAGCATTTGCCCGGGCTATCGGCCAATAAAATCCTGTACGGAAGGCCTTGCCTACAAGTGCCCGGGCTGCCGCGTGGTGCCCGCCGAGTCCGGCGTGAATTTCAGCCAGGAGATTTCGCCCTTCCTCTTCGGAGATACACCTTTGAAGGACTCCGGTTGTGCTTTTCTTATAAAGTTCTCCCTCATGGACCTTGTAGGCTTTAGAGCGCCGAACTATGCAGCGGGCCTCATTTTGGTCTTCGGGAAGTTCCTGCCTAATTAGGTAGGCTAGGAATGGTTCCGTCCACTGGGCAATTACTGCCATTATTTCGTGGGCTGAAGGTGTTATATCATTGGCTGAGCCACCGATTGTGTCAGAATGTTCTGTGTCAGGTGGTGCAATTGGTTCCGGTTTGTTATTTCCGGACTCCCCTTCCCATAATACGGAAGGCTTAAAGAGCCATTCCAAGAAGATGTTTGGAGGGACGGCGTCGCGTTTTGCACCGATACGTGCCAGCACGTCTGCTGCCTGGTTATTATCCCGGGCTACATGGTGGAATTCGAGTCCCTTGAACCGGGCTGACATTTTTAGCAGATCGTTATGGTAGGCTGCCATTTTCGAATCCTTGGCGTCGAAGTCTCCATTTATTTGGGATATTGCGAGGTTCGAATCCCCGCGCACCTCTAGGCGTTGAATACCCATGGAGATTGCCATCCGGAGTCGGTTACAATGGTAGGAGATCTACATATCTGTATCGCCAAGCTTGCCTTCCACGCCAAGGAAAGTCCCAACCAGACACAGGACGAAGTCTTCAATCTTGTATCTTCATGGTCTTCAATCTTGTATCTTCATAGTCTTGGAGTCCTGGATTAGGGGGTATCCGGACAGCCGGACTATATACTTTGGTCGGACTGTTGGACCGTGAAGATACAAGACTCAAGACTTCGTCCCGTGTCCGGATGGGACTCTCCTTTGCGTGGAAGACAAGCTTGGCGATCTGGATATTATATTTCCTTCTTTGTAACTGACTCCATGTAAACCCTAGCCCTCTCCGGTGTCTATATAAACCGGAGAGTTTAGTCCTTAGAGACAGAATCATAATCATCATAGGCTAGCTTCTAGGGTTTAGCCTCTACGATCTCATGGTAGATCAACTCTTGTAACACTCATATCATCATTATCAATCAAGCATGAAGTAGGGTTTTACCTCCATCGAGAGGGCCCGAACCTGGGTAAACATTATGTCCCTTGCCTCCTGTTACCATTAGCCTTAGACGCACAGATCGGGACCCCCTACCCGAGATCCGCCGGTTTTGACACCGACAGCTGGCGTGGGAAGGCCGAAGAAGGCGAAGAAGGTGGGTGGCGGGCCGTCAAGTCGGAGTACGATGGCACCGACGCCTTCGTAGCATATTGACGGATCGCTGCCTCATCATCCAGCTCTCTTCCCGGCACCATCATCACCAGCCCTTCCCTAGGCGGCCACCGGCATGTTCTCTTGGCGCCTTCTGCTGCTCGTACCTTGCCTAGGCGCTCCTCCTGCCCTCTTGCCTTCTTGTTCCGTTTCCTGAGGAGAGGAACAAGAAAGGGATTACGGGCACCTTATCTTTTTTTAGCTTGTAAGCCTACAAGCCTTAGTTAGATTTAAAACTTGTAATCCCCCTGCTCATGTTTACATTCCATATGAACTGTACCTGTGTGGGGTGTATTAATGAAAAAGGGTGTTTGTCGGGTTCTTTGTGCGTGAGCAATGCCCATACCAAGGAACGAATCCTTGTTACTTTTATCGTAAACATTGTCGCCCGGCAATAGGCCTTGCCGTTCCCTTTCTTCATTCGACCATACTCACGCTCTTGGCGGAGACAGGGGTGAAGTAGGGTTAAGCCCTATGCTTGCTTCCTCGCCACCACGGCTACAACCAGACCCCAACCCAAGAAATAATTCTCGGGTACGGGCAGGGGGGCACGGTAACTTAGGAGCGAAACGAGGTTTCACACGTCCCAACCCACACGGAAATGTAAAATAGGGGAAGGAAAAACTTATCTGAACCTACAGCCCCCGGCAATCCCAGCTTTCCGGGAGCGGACCCTTGTATCTTCAACCCTCAGCAAGCTTAGCTTGCCGGGGCTGGGGCGCCGGCCCGTTCTTTTTCCCCCATCCAGCTTGGCGGGAGTGCTCATGTTTCCTGCGAACCAAAGGAGATGGAAAAGAAACAGGGAGACACAGACTCGACCTCTATGCTAGGGGTTAGTCGCTGCTAAGCACTATCAACCCTAACCGAGGGAGAGACCCAACCTAGCATACATGCTATAACTTAGGGCGCCAGTGCTTCGTTTATTTATGCTCAGGGTCTGCGCCTGGCTTTGTACAGAGGGTTACATGCCTTGCTGGCAAGGCTTGTACAAAAGGTGGCTTGCCGGGGGGCCCAGCAGCCGCGCCTTATGGGTAAAACTTGCGAAGATGCTCGACGTTCCAGGAGTTGCTCACTGGAATGGCATCTTCGGTCTCCAGGCGGACTACGCCGGGCCTGGTGACTCGTGTTACCCGATAAGGGCCTTCCCACTTTGGTGTCAACTTGTTGGAATTCTTGGCCGACTGAACGCGCCGAAGAACAAGGTCGCCTTCCTCAAAGCTTCGGGCGTGAACCTTGCGGCTATGGTAGCGGCACAAGGCTTGCTGGTAGCATGTTGCTCTCACAGCCGCCCGAAGATGATCTTCCTCGAGGAGCGTCGCGTCATCCTACCGCAATCGCTCTTGCTCAAGCTCATTATAAGAGAGCACTCGAGGTGACCCATATATGAGTTCCGTGGGGAGAACTACTTCTGCCCCGTATACCAGGGCAAACGGTGTCTGGCCGGTGGCTCAATTTGGCGTCGTTCTGATCGACCAAAGAGCTGTCGGTAACTCATCAATCCAGCGCCTCCGCTCTTGTGCGGCCTATCAAAAGTCTTCGTCCTCAGGCCACGCAGCACTTCAGCATTTGCGCTCTCTGCTTGGCCGTTGCTTCGTGGGTGTGCCACGGAAGCAAAAACAGACCTTGTTGTCGAGGTCTCCAATGTATTGCATGAAGGTGTGGCTTGTGAACTGCGTGCCGTTGTCAGTTATGACTCTATTCGGCACACGAAAGCGGCAAACTAGCCCCTTAAAGAATTTGACGGCTGACTGTGCGGTCACCTTCCTCACTGCTTCCACCTCTGGCCACTTTGTGAACTTTTTGATTACAATATATAAGTACTCAAAGCCCCCGATGCCGTGGGGAAAAGGGCCCAGTATGTCGAGCCCTCGGACCGAGAATGGCTAGGAGAGAGGGATTGTCTGCAAGGCTTGAGCTGGCTGATGAAGCTTCTTTTAATGGAACTGGCACGCTTCACACTTGGTTACTAGTGTCGTCGCATCCTGGAGGGCAGTGGGCCAGAAGAAACCTTGCCAGAAAGCCTTGCCGGCAAGGGCCCTCGACCCTATGTGGGAACCACATATGCCTCCATGTATCTCCGCCAACAGCTCCAGTCCTTCCTCCCGGGGGATGCACTTCAATTTAACTCCATTTGGTCTTTTTCTGTATAGAACATTGTCAACAAACTGGTACAGGGCAGACCGGCGGGCTACTTTCTCTGCTTCTTCCTGCTCCTCAAGAAGCTCCCTTGTTTGGAGGAATCGGACGGTATGGTGCGCCCATGCTGGAGCCTGTGGCTCGACGGCAAGGACCAAAGGCACTTCCTCTGCCGTGGGAATGGTTGCCTCCACGGCAAGGGCTTGGCGCCCTGCCGGAGTCGGTTGTCCCACGGCAGGCTCGGCGTCCACGGCAACATCTTCGCCAGCGGCCCCAGGGAGCTCGATGGGGAAGTACTTGCCGGGGCCTGACTTCCTCTGCTTGTTCTGCTCTATTGATGCTTCGACGAATGGTTGAGTTAACCGAAGCACAAAAGTACCTGGTTCCACAGGTAGCTTGAGGGCAGCACGCTTCGACAGGTAGTCGGCAATGTCATTCTCCACTCGGGGGACATGCTGCCTATATACCATCAAAGCGCTCCTCCAGTTTCCTCACTTCATCCACGTAAGCCTCCATCAATGGGCTTTGATAATCCTTGTTGACCTGCCTAACGACAAGCTGTGAATCTCCCCTGACGATGAGCTTCTTGACCCCGAGGTCTGTCGCGATCCTGAGACCGGCAAGAATCCCTCGTATTCAGCAGTGTTGTTCGTCGACATCTCCTCGGGAAAGTGCATCTGGATCACGTACTTGAGGTGCTCTCCGGTGGGTGCAATGAGCAGCACACCAGCACCGGCGCCTTGTAGCGAAAAAGCCCCATCAAAGTACATAATCCAGTTGCGACTTGTTTCCTTGCCGGGGAGAGTGGTCTCCTGGATCTATTTGTCGGGTGTTGAGGTCCATTCGGCAATGAACTCTGCCAAGACTCTGCTCTGAATCGTCGAGGTGCTTTCGAACTTCAAACCAAAACTTAACAGCTCCAAGGCCCATTCCACAATCCTCCCCATTGCATCTAGGTTATGCAGTAACCATTGCAACGGGAGGCGGGTGACGATGGTGATCTCATGCGCTTGGAAGTAATGACGCGGCTTCCTCAAGGCCATAAGGAGGCCGAAGAGCAATTTCTGCACACCGGAGTACCTCGACCTAGCCCCTGCAAGAGGGAGCTGACGAAGTAAACCAGGTGCTGCATCATCTTCTTCTTCTGCACCACTTCACCTAGTTGTGTGGGCCCTATCGCACTAGCGTCAGACCTTGCCGGGACCAGGCCTTGCCGGGGAGAGTTCTGGTTTGCCATACATCAACTCTGCCGTTACTGCTGCCTCTTTGTCGACCTCCCTCTACGCCACCAGTGCGGCGCTAACCACTTGATTCGTTGCTGCTAGATACAGCAGCAACGGTTCTTGTGGTTTGGGTACAACCAGCACTGGGGTGGAGGAGAGGTATTTCTTTAAATCCTGCAGTGCTGCCTCGGCCTTTGGGGTCCATTCCATTGGGCCCGCCTTCTTCAAGATTTTGAAAAAGGGAAGGGCACGCTTAGTGGACTTGGAGATGAATCTGCTCATGGCGGCGACGCAGCCAGTGAGCCGACGCACATCCTTAATCCGCTTAGGTGCCTCAATCTGCTCGATGGCCTTGATCTTGTCTGGGTTCGCCTCAATCCCACGCTACGACAGAAAGAACCCGAGAAGCTTGCTGGACGGGACGCCGAAGACACACTTCTCAGGGTTCAACTTGAGGTTGATCTTGCGCAAATTTGCAAACGTCTCTTCCAAATCTTGCACAAGTGTCGCCTTGTCCTTTGTTTTGACCACTATGTCATCCATATAAGCTTCCATATTTCTATGTAGCTGGGGCTCAAAACCAATTTGGATTGCTCTTGCAAAGGTCGAGCCAGCACTCTTCAACCCGAAAGGCATCCGTAAAAAGCAGTATGTACCACATGGGGTGATGAATGTTGTCTTCTCCTCATCTTCTCTTGTCATGAAAAATTGGTGGTAGCCTGAGTAGGCGTCAAGGAATGATAACAAGTCGCACCCGGCCGTAGAGTCAACAATCTGGTCGATGCGCGACAACGGGAAAGGATCTTTCGGACAAGCCTTATTGATATTTGTGTAATCGATACACAACCTCCACTTCCCATTTGCCTTGCGCACCACCACCAGATTGGCCAACCACGTCAGATGGAGTACCCCTCTTACCAAGCCTGCCGCCTCTAGCTTCCTGATCTCTTTCGTGATGAACTCCTGCCTCTCCAGAGCTTGCTTCCTAACCTTCTGCTCGACGAGCTGCGCATGAGGACAGACAACAAGATGGTGCTCAATCACTTCCCTAGGAACGTCGGGAATGTCGGATGCTTGCCACGCAAACACGTCAACATTTGCCCGCAGGAAAGTGACAAGCTCGCCTTCCTATTTGTTGTCGAAGGTGGAGCTTATGGTGAAAGCCCCTCCTCTGTCGTCCTCTCTAACGGACACCTTCTTGGTCTCTGGTGGTGCAGCTCTGGATTTCTTGCTCTTGCCGGTGGAGCTCTCTGGCACGTCCTTGATGGGAGCACAGCACTCCGGAGAGGTGCACTTGCCGGAGTGGGTGCGAGAGGTCTCGCCGGTCTTCTTTCCTCCCGAGACTCTAGCGGCAGGAGCAAGTGCCTTAGCGGCAGCTGCTGCAACTGCTTCCTGGTAGAGTTTGTCAGCACAGATTAGCGCGTCCTTCTTGTCGGAGGGGACGGTGATGATGTTCATCGGCCCTGGCATCTTTAGCGTATTGTAGGCGTAATGTGATGCCGCCATGAACCTGGCGAGTGTTGGGCGGCCGAGGATCCCATTGTAGGGCAAGGGGATCTCAGCCACGTCGAAGACAATCCTCTCTGTTCTGTAGTTCATCTCTCCTCCAAATGTCACGGGCAGCGTGACCTTACCCTTCGGCTGGCTTCTCCCCGGATTGACCCCTTGAAACATGCCCATCTCTTCGAGGTCTCCATCAGGAATCTGCAGCCTTTTGACCACGATCGACGAGATCAAGTTTAGACCGGCCCTGCCGTCAACTAGCATCTTCGTCACTCTGAGGTTGCGGATTGTTGGTGAAACCAACAACCGCAAACACGCGACCGCAGTTGTGCGATCAGGGTGGTCCTCGGTGTCAAAGATGATAGGCGTGCTGGACCACTTCAGTGGCTTCCGTGCATCGAGTGACAGCTCCACCGAGGTGATCTCACGCGCCCACTACTTGAGTTGGCGGTGAGAGGTGTGCAGCGAGGCGCCACCATCGACGCACATGGCCTCTGTAGCTTTCTGAAACTTGTGGTCGCCGGACTCGTCGTCCTCGTCATGATCATCATCTTCCTGCTTCTTATCACGGCCCCGGGCGGGCCTCTCTTGCTGGTTATCCTTGCCACGGTGGCCTCCCTGGCCGCCATGCTTCTTGGCGGATCCTTCGGCACCTTCCTGGCCTTTCTCCTTGTCCCGCCTCTCATATTCAACTTTTTGCTTCTCAGCAAGCATCTCGACTTGCTGGCAGTTTGGAGGTCATGGCCCTTGGTGCGGTGGATCTTGCAATACTGCTTGTCGGAGCTTCCCGGCTTGTAGGCCGCCTCCAAGGCCCAGCAAGCGGCACACTCGGCAACTTCCTTGCCGAGGTCGCTCGCCTTGGCCTTCTTGGCGGTGCCGGTGTCGCCGGACCCCTCGACGGCAAGTATAGTCTTGCCTTTGCGCTTCCTATTACGGTGCCGGCCTTTCTTTGTCGGGGCAGCGGTGTCATCGTCCATGGAGTCGGTTTCCGCACTGGCGTCCTCGCCGGGGTACTTCCTCCCCTCTTTCGCCTGAGCGCACCTATCAGCCAAAACATAAAGTTCGGTCACATCCCTGAACTTGTTCATCTCCAGCTCCTCACGCATCTTGCGGTTACGCACATTCAGATAGAATGCGCTGATCATGGCGGTGGGATGAATGTCTGGGATGTTATACTGCGCTCAGCTGAACCTTTGGATGTACTTGCGCAGGTTTTCTCCTTCCTTCTAGGGGATAATATGCAGGTCGCTTGCCTGGCCATGAGCTTGATGACCTCCAGTGAAGGCGCCAACGAACTCATGGCACAGATCCGACCAAGAGGAAATGGAGTCCACCGGCAAGTGCATCAACCATTACATGACATTGGGCTTGAGCGCCAAAGGGAAGTAATTGGCAAGCACCTTATCGTTGCAGGCTCTAGCAGCTTGCATGGCAATGGTGTAGATGCTGAGGAACTCTGACGGGTGAGTCTTGTCGTTGTATTTCTCACCAACGCCAGGCTTGAACATGTGGTGGGAGGGCCACTGGAACTGCCGCAACTCACGGGTGAAGGTCAGACAACCCACCTCGTAGCATAGGCCATCGTAGCCTCCCGGTGCCGGGTGGTCCATAGTGGGTCCAGCCTGCCTGTCTGATTGGTGGCGTGCATCACGCCGATGCTTGATGGTGGTTCGAGCGTCTTCAAGGGCTCGCTCCCAGAGAACTTGACGTTGGTCGCGGTGGGTCCGCGGATCGGATGACACTATAGAGATATTATCGCAAGCGTCATCGCGATGGATCGACACCCGCGGTGGCTGGCGTGGGGGAGGAGAGTGCACCGTGGCTGCATCACCCCCGGCCCTTCCACCGCTGGCATGCGGTGTCTCGACGGAGCGACCGCATACGGGCCCCGCTGGTCGTGGCTCATCTTTGTTGGCGATGCCGACGAGGCTCCGGACAGTGTCTCTCCACTCGTCGAGCCTCTCCGCCGCAGGAGGAAAGTCAAACAGCAGCTGCGCGCGCGCCAGAGCTTCTGCTAGTGTGGGCGGCGGCGAAAGCTGCATGGACTGTGACGTGCTTCAACTTCTAACTATGTTAGAAGGAGCTCTATCACGGCCCTGCGGCTGTCCACCATTTTCACCAGCACCTCGGCGTGCATGCTGGCCTTCCTTGTCCCGTGAAGGACGTGTGGGACTCTTCCCAAGGCGGCGCCCAGGGTCACCAGCATGGTGGCACTGCTCATCGCACACGACTTGGGAAGAGCGCGTGATACGTATACAACGTATCTATAATTTTTTATTGTTCCATGCTATTATATTACCCCTTTTGGATGTTTATGGGTTGTATTTTACACATTTATATCATTTTTGGGACTAACCTGCTAACCGGAGGCCCAACCCGTATTGCTGCTTTTTTGCCTATTTCAGTATTTCGAAGAAAAGGAATATCAAACGGATTCCAAACGGAATGAAACCTTCGGGAGCGTGATTTTTGGAACGAACGTGATCCAGAGAACTTGGAGTGCAAGCCAAGCAGCAGCCGAGGCGGCCAGGAGATAGGAGGGTGCACCCACCCCCTCTGGGCGCGCCCTCCTATCTCATGGACCCCTCGGGCGGCCACCGACGCACTTCTTCCTCCTATATATACCCACGTACCCCGAAAACATCCAGGGAGCCAACAAAAAACAATTTCCACCGTTGTAACCTTCTGTATCCGCGAGATCCCATCTTGGAGCCTTTGTCGGTGCTCCACCGGAGGGGGATCGACCATGGAGGTCTTCTACATCAACACCATAGCCCCTCCGATGAGTTGTGAGTAGTTTACCACAGACCTTCGGGTCCATAGTTATTAGCTAGATGGCTTTTTCTCTCTTTTTGGATCTCAATACCATGTTCTCCCCCTCTCTTGTGGAGATCTATTCAATGTAAACTCTTTTTGCGGTGTGTTTGTCGAGATCTGATGAATTGTGGGTTTATGATCAAGTTTATCTATGAGAAATATTTGAATCTCCTCTGAAATCTTTTATGTATGATTGAGTTATCTTTGCAAGTCTCTTCGAATTATCAGTTTGGTTTGGCCTACTAGATTGATCTTTCTTGCCATGTGAGAAGTGCTTAGTTTTGGGTTCAATCTTGTAGTGTCCTTACCCAGTGACAGCAGGGGTTGCAAGGCACGTATTGTATTGTTGCCATCGAGGATAAAAAGGTGGGGTTTATATCATATTGCTTGAGTTTATCCCTCTACATCATGTCATCTTTCTTAATACATTACTCTATTCTTATGAACTTAATACTCTAGATGCATGCTGGATAGCGGTCGATGTGTGGAGTAATAGTAGTAGATGCAGGCAGGAGTCGGTCTACTTGTTGCGGACGTGATGCCTATATACATGATTATGCCTAGATAATTGCATAATTATTCGCTTTTCTATCAATTGCTCGACAGTAATTTGTTCACCCACAGTAATACTTATGCTATCTTGAGAGAAGCCACTAGTGAAACCTATGGCCCCCGGGTCTATCCTTTATCATATAAGCTTTCAATCTACTTTTATTTGCATCTTTGCTTTCCGCATCTACATTATAAAATACCAAAAATATATTTATCTTATCATACTATCTCTATCAGATCTCACTTTTGCAAATGGCCGTGAAGGGATTGACAACCCCTTTATTGCGTTGGTTGCAAGTTCTTTGTTTGTTTGTGTAGGTGTGTGGGGCTTTTGAGGAGCCTCCTACTGGATTGATACCTTGGTTCTCAAAAACTAAGGGAAATACTTACGCTACTATTGCTGCATCACCCTTTCCTCTTCAAGGAAAACCAATGCAAGCTATAGATGTAGCAAGAAGGATTTCTGGTGTTGTTGTCGGGGAGGTCTTCGCTCAAGTCAAGACATACCAAGTACCCATCACAAACTCATCTCCCTCGCATTTACATTATTTGCCATTTGCCTCACGTTTTCCTCTCCCCCACTTCACCTTTGTCGTTTTATTCGCCCTCTCTTTGCCAATCTTCTTCTCCTCTCTCTTTTTTCGCTTGCCTTTTTCTGTTTGCTTGTGTGTTGGATTACTTGTTGCCATGGCGCAAGATAATACCAAATTGTGTGATTTCTCCAATACCAATAATAATGATTTCCTTAGTACTCTGATTGCTCCTCTTAATGATGTTGAGTCTTGTGAAATCAATACGGCTTGGCTGAGTCTTATTATGAAAGATCAATTCACCGGCCTTCCTAGTGAAGATGCCTCTACTCATCTAAACAACTTTGTTGATTTCTGTGATATGCAAAAGAAGAAAGATACGGATAATGATATTGTTAAATTTAAGTTATTTCCATTTTCACTTAGAGATCGTGCTAAAGTTTGGTTTTCGTCTTTGCCTAAAAATAGTATTGATTCTTGGAAGAAGTGCAAAGATGCTTTTATCTCTAAGTATTTTCCTCCCGCTAAGATTATCACTCTTAGGAACGATGTTATGAATTTTAAACAACTTGATCATGAGCATGTTTCCCAATCTTGGTAAAGAATGAAATTGATGATTCGCAATTGCCCTACTCATGGTTTGAATTTATGGATGATCATACAAAAAATTTATGCCGGTTTGAACTTTCCTTCTAGAAATCTTTGAGATTCGCCCGCGGGAGGCACGTTTATGGAAATCACATTAGGAGATGCTACAAAACTTCTTTATAATATTATGGCTAATTATTCTCAATGGCACACCGAAAGATCTTCTAGTAAAAAAGTGCATGCTATAGAAGAAATCAATGTTTTGAGTGGAAAGATGGATGAACTTATGAAATTATTTGCTACTAAGAGTGCTCCTTTTGATCCCAATGATATTCCTTTGTCTACTTTGATTGAGAATAATAATGAATCTATGGATGTGAATTTCTTTGGTAGGAATAGTTTTGGAAACAATGCTTATAGAGGAAACTTTAATTCTAGACCGTTCCCTAGTAATTCCTCTAATAATTATGGAAATTCCTACAATAGTTCTTATGGTAATTTTAATAAGATGCCCTCTAATTTTTAGAATAGTGTGAAAGAATTTATGATTTCTCAAAAGAATTTTAATGCTTTGCTTGAAGAAAAATTGCTCAAAGTTGATGATTTGGCTAGGAACATTGATAGACTTCGCTTGATGTTGATTCCCTTAAACTTAGATCTACTCCTCCTAAGCATGATATCAATGAGTCTCTCAAAGCCATGATAATTTCCATTGATGAGTGCAAGGAAAGAACCGCTAGATTGCGTGCTTAGAAGGATTGCTTTGTAAAGGCGTGTTCTTCTAGTTTCCATGAAAGTAATGATGAATATCTTAAAGTTATTGATGTGTCCCCTATTAGATCATTGTTTTGCAATATGAATCTTAATAATAATGGGACTAGAGATGAGTCAACTTTAATTAGAAGGCGTCCCAATAATTCGGAGTTTTTAGTCTTGATGCTAAATTTGGTAAAAGTGGGATTGGAGAGGTCATGACTTTAAATAGCATTGAACCCACTATCTCGGATTTCACGGAATTGGTTTATGATAATTGTTCCTTAGAAGGTTGTATTTCCTTGTTGCAATCCGTTGTTAATTCTCCTCATGCTTATAGTCAAAATAAAGCTTTTACCAAACATATCGTTGATGCCTTGATGCAATCTTATGATGAAAAACTTAATTTGGAAGTTTCTATACCTAGAAAACTTAATGATGAGTGGGAACCTACTATAAAGATTAAAATTAAAGATTATGAGTGTTTTGCTTTGTGTGATCTGGGAGCTAGTGTTTCCACGATTCCGAAAACTTTATGTGATATTTTAGGTTTCCATGATCTTGATGATTGATCTTTAAATTTGCACCTTGCGGATTCCACCATTAAAAAGCCAATGGGAAGGATCAATGATGTTCTCATTGTCGCAAATAGAAATTTGGTGCCCGTAGATTTTATCGTTCTTGATATAGATTGCAATCTTTCTTGCCCTATTATTCTTGGTAGACCTTTCCTTAGAACAATTGGCGCGATTATTGATATGAAGGAAGGGAATATTAGATTCCAATTTCCATTAAAGAAAGGCATGGAGCACTTTCCAAGAAAGAAAGTCAAATTACCTTATGAATCTATCATGCGAGCTACTTATGAATTGAGTGCCAAAGATGGCACTACTTAGATCTATCTTCGCTTTTATGCCTAGCTAGGGGCGTTAAACGATAGCGCTAGTTGGGAGGCAACCCAATTTTATTTGTGTTTTTTTGTTTTTGTTTCTGTTTAGTAATAAATTTTGCATCTACCTTCTGTTTAGATGTGTTTTTATGTTTTAATTAGTGTTTGTGCCAAGTAGAACCTATAGGATAACCTATGGTGATAGTTGATTTGATTCTGCTGAAAAACAGAAACTTTGCGCAAACGAAATTAGTTTTGTTAAATCACAGAAATGTGATTTTGCGTTGATTCTTTTTGATGATGATCAATAGACAAATTGTCCAGAACTTCCTATTTTGGTAGAAGTTTTAGAGTTCCAGAAGTATGCGTTAGTTACAGATTGCTACAGACTGTTCTGTTTTTGACAGATTTTGTTTTTCGTGTGTTGTTTGCTTATTTTGATGCATCTATGGCTAGTAAAATAATTTATAAACCATAGATAAGTTGGAATACAGTAGGTTTAACACCAATATAAATAAAGAATGAGTTCATTACAGTACCTTATGTGGTGGTTTTGTTTTCTTTCACTAACGGAGCTTATGAGATTTCCTGTTGAGTTTTGTGTTGTGAGGTTTTCAAGTTTTGGGTAAAGATTTGATGGACTATGGAATAAGGAGTGGCAAAAGCCTAATCTTGGGGATGCCCATGGCACCCCAAGATATTCAAGAGTATCCAAAATCCTAAGCTTGGGGATGCCCCGGGAAGGCATCCCCTCTTTCGTCTTCGTTCATTGGTAACTTTACTTGGAGCTATATTTTTATTCGCCACATGATATGTGTTTTGCTTGGAGCATCGTGTATGATATTAGTCTTTGCTTTTTAGTTTACCACAATCATCCTTGCTGTACACACCTTTTGGGAGAAGCCTCTTGATTGAAATTTATTAGAATATGTGATAAGAGCATTTCCTATTCATAATTTGGCACACAAATTTAGCATTTATTGTGATCTGACCATCAATTTTTGGTATGAACTGTTGCATATTTGAACGAAAATCATGTAAAAGGATCATTTACTTGTTACTTGTTTCTTTTGCAGAAAAGTGCGCAAAGGCACTATAAACCAAAAAGAAAGGAGGCACCTGAGTTGATAGCATATTAAAGCTTCAAGGGGCCAAGCTCAAGATGGGAGGACCAACTTTGGAAGAAAGAAGAGAAGTAGGAGGGCAAAATTGCAAAGTGGCAGATCTGATCGAGGGGGGGTCAAATCCCTAGCCATCTCCTTCGATCCCCTTTGAGCCTGGCACACATCTCTCTCCCTCATCCCTCCTTCTCCACATCCGGCTGCCGCCGCGGCCAGGCCGGCGTGGCGGTGCGCCATCCATCACCAGCACCACCGCACCCCAGCGCGCCGCCACCACAGCACCACCACAATCAGCGCCTCCCTCCAGCCCGTGCAACCCTGCCTCGCCCTGCTTCTTCTTCTCCTCGACCTCCTGCTGCTACTACTCCCTCTTTTCCTCTTCCTTCACCTACTGCGATCTCTCTCTCTCTCTCCCACATCTTTGCCCTACTGAATCCTCCATGCTGCTGCTGCTCCTTCTTCTTATCCCCAAAACTGCTGCTGCTCCCTCTCCTCACGTCCCCGCTGCTGCATCTTCTCTTCTTTCCTTGCCTCTGCTTTGCTAAACCTGCTCTTTATCCCCATGCTATTGCTGCTCATCTCCAGCGCCTCCTGCTGCTGCTCTATCTCCAGCGCCCCTTTTTGCTTCTCCTCTTGCTGCTGCTACCGCCGCCCTCAACCTCCTGCTGCTATCTCTCTCTACTTCCCCTGCTACACTTCCCTCAATCTCCTGCTGCTGCCATCTCCCTCTCTCTAAATTTCTGTAGATTTGAGATCGAATGTAATATTCAGATTTGTCTAGTGCTATGATATGTTTAGTTTCAGACTCAAGCTTGTGTGGTTTTAAATTGTTGATCTGAAAACTGTATTGTGGCATATGACTCTCTGTTCTTATGTGTGGTAATTAGTTAAACCCATCACTTGTGTTTTGTACTTCTTGAATAAAGGAGTTCATCTTGTAGTACCTGTGGTAGTTAGTTGTGTGATCATCTAATTTTTAGTCTTTGTATTAGCTCTGTACATGTAATATATGTTGTGACATGAAGCATTTTCATCCTTGTCCATTATCTCGTTTCTTCCCTCTGTCATACGCTTGTTAGATAAATATATGTGTTCATGTCCTGTTGTTCCCTTTTGTGTTAGCATTTTAGTTTCTCAAGTAATAGGAAAACACCAAAAAAGACAATATAGACAATCTGAACCTCCCCTTTGCTTATTTTACATTTTCTTTGGCGACGATCTTCGGGAACTACCTTGTTTAGTTTAGGTTTATTTTCTTGCATTTATAATCTGAGTTCTGTCACCTAGCTTTAGCTGAGCATTGTTGCTGTCGCCTAGTCCCTGTGGAGAACACGACACTCGTAGTTTGGGGCGTAAAAACCCCGCTATACTTTCAATTGATCAATATGCTATGTGCTTCACTTATGTCTTTTTGAGCTAGATAGTTTTTGCTCTAGTGCTTCACTTATATCTTTTAGAGCACGGCGGTGGCTTAATTTTGTAGATATTGCTAGTCTCCCATGCTTCACTTATATTATTTTGAGAGTCTCTTAGAACATCATGGTATTTTCTTTGGTTATAAAATTGGTCCTAGAATGGTAGGCATCCAAGTTGGGTATAATAAAAACTATCATAGGAAGTGAATTGGATGCTATGATCAATTTGATACTTGATAATTGTTTTGAGATATGGAGGTAGTGATATTAAAGTCATGCTAGTTGGGTGATTATGAATTTAAAGAATGCTTGTATTGAAGTTAGCAAGTCCCGTAGCATGCACGTATGGTTAAAGTTGTGTAACAAATTTGAAACATGAAGTGTACTTGGATTGTGCATCCTTATGAGTGGCGGTCGGGGACGAGCGATGGTCTTTTCCTACCAATCTATCCCTCTAGGAGCATGCGTGTAGTACTTGGTTTTTGATGACTTCTAAATTTTTGCAATAAGTATATGAGTTCTTATGACTAATGTTGAGTCCATGGATTATACGCACTTTTACCTTTCCACCATTGCTAGCCTCTTTGGTACCGTGCATTGCCCTTTCTCACCTTGAGAGTTGGTGCAAACTTCGCCGGTACATCCAAACCCCGTGATACGATACGCTCTATCACACATAAACCTCCTTATATCTTCCTCAAAACAGCCACCATACCTACCTATTATGGCATTTCCATATCCATTCCGAGATATATTGCCATGCAACTTTCCACCGTTCCATTTATCATCATGACATACATTACTTTTGTCATATTGCCATTGCATGATCATGTAGTTGACATCGTATTTGTGGCAAAGCCACCATGCATAATTTTTCATACATGTCACTCTTGATTCATTGCACCATCCCGGTATACCGCCGGAGGCATTCATATAGAGTCATATCTTGTTCTAGTTTCGAGTTGTAATTCATATGTTGTAATCAATAAAAGTGTGATGATCATCATTATTAGAGCATTGTCCCCAAGAAAAAAAGAAAAAAAGAAAGGCCAAAAGAAAAAAAGGGGGGCCAAGAAAAAAAAGAAAAAAAAGAAAAAATAAATAAATAAAAAGGGTCAATGTTACTATCTCTTTTTCCACACTTGTGCTTCAAAGTAGCACCATGTTCTTCATATAGCGAGTCTCATATATTGTGCTTCAAAGTAGCACCATGTTCTTCATATAGAGAGTCTCATATGTTGTCACTTTCATATACTAGTGGGAATTTTTCATTATAGAACTTGTCTTGTATATTCCTACGATGGGCTTCCTCAAATGCCCTAGGTCTTCGTGAGCAAGCAAGTTGGATGCACACCCACTAGCTTTCTTTTGTTGAGCTTTCATTCATTTATAGCTCTAGTGCATCCGTTGCATGGCAATCCCTACTCCTCATGTTGACATCAATTGATGGTCATCTCCATAGCCCGTTGATTATCCTCGTCAATGTGAGACTTTCTACTTTTTTTGTCTTCTCCACACAATCCCCATCATCATATTCTATTCCACCCATAGTGCTATATCCAGGGCTCACGCTCATGTATTGCGTGAAAGTTGAAAAGGTTTGAGATTATTTAAGTACAAAACAATTGCTTGGCTTGTCACCGGGGGTGTAGAATTTGGGAACATTTTTGTGTGACGAAAATGAAGCATAGCCTAACTATATGATTTTGTAGGGATGAACTTTCTTTAGCCATGTTATTTTGAGAAGACATGATTGCTTTGATTAGTATGCTTGAAGTATTACTATTTCTTTTATCAATATGAACTTTTATTTTGAGTCATTTGGATCTGAACATTCATGCCACAATAAACAAAATTACATTGAGAAATATGCTAGGTAGCATTCCACATCAAAAATTATGTTTTTATCATTTACCTACTCAAGGACGAGCAGGAATTAAGCTTGGGGATGCTTGATACGTCTCAAACGTATCTATAATTTTTTATTGTTCCATGCTATTATATTACCCCTTTTGGATGTTTATGGGCTGTATTTTACACATTTATATCATTTTTGGGACTAACCTACTAACCGGAGGCCCGGCCCGTATTGCTGTTTTTTTGCGTATTTTAATATTTCGAAGAAAAGGAATATCAAACGGAGTCCAAACGGAATGAAACCTTCGGGAGCATGATTTTTGGAACAAACGTGATCCAGAGAACTTGGAGTGCAAGCCAATCAGCAGCCGAGGCGGCCAGGAGATAGGAGGGAGCGCCCACCCCCTCTGGGCACGCCCCCCTATCTTGTGGGCCCCTCGGACGGCCACCGATGTACTTCTTCCTCCTATATATACCCACGTACCCCGAAAACATCCAGGGAGCCAACGGAAAACAATTTCCACCGCAGTAACCTTCTATATCCGCGAGATCCCATCTTGGAGCCTTCGCCGGCGCTCCGCCGGAGGGGGAATCGACCATGGAGGGCTTCTACATCAACACCATAGCCCCTCCGATGAGTTGTGAGTAGTTTACCACAGACCTTCGGGTCCATAGTTATTAGCTAGATGGATCTTTCTCTCTTTTTGGATCTCAATACCATGTTCTCCCCCTCTCTTGTGGAGATCTATTCAATGTAAACTCTTTTTGAAGTGTGTTTGTCGAGATCCGATGAATTGTGGGCTTATGATCAAGTTTATCTATGCGAAATATTTGAATCTCCTCTGAATTCTTTTATGTATGATTGAGTTATTTTGCAAGTCTCTTCGAACTATCAGTTTGGTTTGGCCTACTAGATTGATCTTTCTTGCCATGGGAGAAGTGCTTAGCTTTGGGTTCAATCTTGCAGTGTCCTTACCCAGTGACAGCAGGGATTGCAAGGCACGTATTGTATTGTTGCCATCGAGGATAAAAAGGTGGGGTTTATATCATATTGCTTGAGTTTATCCCTCTACATCATGTCATCTTTCTTAATGCGTTACTCTGTTCTTATGAACTTAATACTGTAGATGCATGCTGGATAGCGGTCGATGTGTGGAGTAATAGTAGTAGATGCAGGCAGGAGTCGGTCTACTTGTTGCGGACGTGATACCTATATACATGATCATGCCTAAATAATCTCATAATTATTTGCTTTTCTATCAATTGCTCGACAGTAATTTGTTCACCCACCGTAATACTTATGCTATCTTGAGAGAAGCCACTAGTGAAATCTATGACCCCTGGGTCTATCCTTTATCATATAAGCTTTCAATCTACTTTTATTTGCATCTTTACTTTATGACATATATATTATAAAATACCAAAAATATATTTATCTTATCATATTATCTCTATCAGATCTCACTTTCGCAGGTGGCCGTGAAGGGATTAACAACCCCTTTATTGCGTTGGTTGCGAGTTCTTTGTTTGTTTGTGTAGGTGCGTGGGACTTTTGAGGACTCTCCTACTGGATTGATACCTTGGTTCTCAAAAACTAAGGGAAATACTTACGCTACTATTGCTGCATCACCCTTTCCTCTTCAAGGAAAACCAACGCAAGCTCAAGACGTAGCAGCGCGCCGTGGGCGCTGGTGTTGGTGTCTTGGAGGCCGCCGCGCCGCCATCGGGTGGCATGGCGACGCCCCTGGAGGGCCCTGCGCCGCCTGCGAGGGACCCAACTCCGTCTTTGGAGTTCGTGGCGTGCGGCCCGTCTCCTGGCGCACGAACGACGCCGCTCGCCAGGTCTGGACTGCCAGGGTGATGTGGGTGTTCGCGGGTCATGCCACGGGTTCTTTCCGTGACCGGCCCGCTACTGGCCCGCACCGTTACAGGTAGTCCGGCTCCGGATCAACCGAACGCCATGGTCGTCCTCCTCTTGGGAGCCATGGCGACGAAGAGTTGTTCGACTAGCTGCTAAACTAGATTCTCACGACTACGCCCCCCTACCTGGCGCGCCAAAGATGTCGGTGGAAACGACACCTATGGGATCACGGGAATCCCTACTATAGTTGCGGGGCACGGGGTCGTGAGAAGAGCGGGAACAGCAATCAGCACAAGCACATGGGTCGTTTACCCAGGTTTGGGCCTCGAGGATGCGTAATACCCTAGTCCTGCTTTTGTGTCTATTTGAGTGTTCTTGGAGCTCTTGAGCTAGCTACGATGAGTGTAACTTGTCCCAGGGTCCGAATCCTTCTCCTGGATGCCTCGGGCCTCCTTTTATAGTCAAGGGGATCGCCACAGTGGCACACATGAGGTGGCATCGGTGTATAGTGGCTAAGCTTATCGCTTAGCCATTACGGGACAAGATGCATTAAATGCGCCTCTTAGGTGTCCCTCTCACTTTATCGGGGGTGGAAACCAGCCCCCGTCCCATCCGTCGCCGCCCCACCTTGCTCCGACACGCGTCTAGGCCAGCGATGCGCATGGTGCCATGTAGGCTGGAAAGCTGGTGCGGTGGTAGGGCCTTCACGAAGATTTGCATGCTACCACGTAGGCACGCGCTGAGATGGCCTGGAAGCCTCATGTCGACACGCAGGTGCCTTCCTAGCTGGTGGGCTGGCAGCTGCATGGGAGTGGCGGTGGAACCTTGGCGGGTGTGGGTCTGGTTGTGGCTCCGCTGATGTCCTTGGCAAGGGCCTTGTCGGGTCCCCGGCAAGGGCCTTGCCGCGGCACCATGGTCGTCCCCGGCAAGGATCTTGCCGGAGGTCTCGTGGATGCCCTTGACAAGGGTTTCACGGAGGCTCCTCATCTTCTAATCCTCATCCAACTCTGTGTGCTTCTTGTCTTCACAAAGATCTGCATGCCATCATGGAGGTGCCTCCCGAGCCTTGGTTCCAATGTGGTTGTCGGAAACCTTGGGCTCGAGGGTGGCGCGCTCCGTTGGGGTTGGGCAAGCTGTCCCGGCAAGGTCCTGGCCGCAGGCGTGGCTCTGACTGCCCGTGCACAGGTAAAGGGGTACAAAGTAGTGCCCTTACTTCTGTACACCGACAAGATGATCGCTTCATCTCACTAAACCTCTCAGGCAAAATGGAAAGCTTCCTTGATACATCAACCAAGATAGTGGGGGCTTCATTAGATGGAGAAATTGTGGCCAATGCACGCTGAGCACCAGTGTAAAGCTGCTCCACCAGTGTGTAAACCGCCTTTAGCTTCACAAGCATATCTTGGTTGAGATTGGTGCTCCTGGGGCCTGCAAAATAATCATTGGATGGATTAAAAGTGGTTCATATCATCAAGGAAGATATTTAACTGTGATAGTCATAAGGCGGCTTACCAAAGATAGATGAAACCATCTGAGACACATGGCGGTTTAAGCCGGAAAGTTCAGTGGTCGCTTCCTCAAGAGCCGCCTCCGCCTTTTCAGCCCGCTGTGTCAAGGCAATCTTCTCTTCAGCCCAGGCGCTTTTTTCAACTTCAAAGCCGGCTTTCAGTTTTTCTACCTCAGCCACGCTGAATTCGAACTTTGAGTTCGCCTTCTGGGTCTCAGCATCTTGCAGCTCCAGACGAGTCTTCAAGTCAAACAGCTCTGATTGAAGTTGAGCAGTGGTGGTTTGTACATACACCGGATCAAAATCATAATTCAACGTTAGTTCAAAACATTAAGTCCCAAGCCTTTTGCAAGCAACAACACTTGGCACTTGGGGGGCTAATGTCTGCCGAAAACTTTATTTATGTGACGGCTTATGTGAATAAGTCCCAAGCACTTTGCGAGCAAGAGTACTTGGCACTTGGGGGATAATGCATATTACTTGTTTTTATTACAATGACCCGTTTATGCTACAAACGGCCACATCCGACTCATGAGAACTACACAAGTAAGTATTGTCTTCTATACAAGAATATAAAGAACCGGCTCATTCATGCTGATTAAGCCGGCCCTTGGGGGCTATGGATTCAGTGTTAACCATTACAGCTATACTTTAAGCTAGATGCTTTAAGACGGATTTTTAAAGGATTCTATCAAGGGATATTACTTATGCTCCTGGTTAATCTAAGTCTACAGCATATTCATCATAAACAGTAGACTTGGGGGCTGACAGGATGTGCATAACTCAATAAAGGAAGAGTTTATACCTCAAACTTTTAGTGCATTTGTTTCACCATGTCAACTTCAAGTTCACGGCTGATGTGTACTTGACTGAGATAACCAGAATACACTTCGCCAATGCTTAATTGGGAGTACTCAGCAACATCAAATCTTACTTTGCATCGTTCAATGTGATCTTCCTTAGCAGAGTGTTTGGCCAAAATGGTAGGCATTCCCGACTCTCTAAAGCCGGTATTGGTGATCACCACGTCATCATCATCAGTCGTCTTGACTGGGCTTGATGCTTCAGGGTTTAAAGGGTTGTCACTGGCTTGATCAACAGGAGGCTCAGGAGTCACTGGTGGAATATCAAGAGCTGGCTCAGATGGTTGAGGAACAGAGACTTCAGGCGCTACAGTTTGTTGCTTCGGTTCACTAACTTTTGGGTCTCCGCCTGGCTTATTTACCTTTGCCTTCTTGTTGGGCTTGACTTTTCCACTTCATGAGTCATGAAAGGTCAGTATAAGTATCAAGAAGCATAATGAGAGAATAAGTAATTGTTATTACCCGGGAGCAGTCTTGAAAGCCGGCAGATGAGATTGAGTTGAATCGCCGAAAGAGGAACGAGATGTTTCCTGATAATTTGAGTCGGAAGAATTGAGTGGTTGGCGGATGAGGCCCGCCAAAGGATAAAAAGAGTTTAAGTCGGGGGTGACCTCATTTCGATGCTTCCTCGGAGTGTTCGGTAAGCTGGAGGATAATTCTTCATCCCTGCTAGTCCGAGTCTGTCGCCGACTCTCGTGTTGTTGTTGCTTCAAAAGAAAGTGAGGATCCAGATGAGCTAAGGGGTGTGAAAAGCTTACTTTCCGGGTTACTCTTCGGAAAAAAAATTCTTGGCAAGGGCTCGGAGTCGGAGGAAATGATAGTTACCTCTTCTTCAACCGCCTGACTCGTACCCATGTCATCCTGGTGATAATCAGTGTCAATAAGATGGTTGAAAAAGGAGCCAAGAGAATCAAGGGCTACCTTCGACTCAGAGACGTCGTCCAGCTCAAGCAGCTCAGAAGCACTGGGCTTCTTTCCCCTCTTCTTGGTGGTTCTCTTGGCTCCTTTCTTGGCTTTCCTGGCCCTTTTCGCAGCTTCATGGTCATATTCTTTCTTCCAAAAGTCGTCATTAGCCTGTGAAAGTCATCAAAGTTGAATTAAACAAAGTATTAAAGATGAAGGCAAAATAACTAGTTTGGCGGCTTACTTCTGGTGTCGGGTTAGATTTGCAGAAAGGGCTTAGGCCCACCTTGCTGCAGTCAACCGGGCTTTCATTCAGAAGAGACTTTGTCATCTCATTGATGGTGTCATCAGTTAAATCCTTGGAGTTGTGGCGCAGTGGATCCTTTTTGCTACCGGTGTAGGTGCACATTAAGCCGGTGCGGCGACTCAAGGGGATGATCCGCCATGCGACCCAGCACCAAACCAAGTCAATGCCAGTTAAGCCGTTTCCCAACAGAGCCTTAAACTTGGCAATAGTAGGGGCGAGTCTTTTGCGTTCAACGACTGTCAGCTTGTCAGGGATAGGATGATTTGATTCGAGACATAGGGCGCGAAAGCCGGGCGGTCCGTTCTCGTCAGCCGGAGAGGTATCCTTGCAGTAGAACCATGTCTGGTTCCAATCCTTGGGATGACTCGGCAGGTGCGCATAAGGGAAAATAGCATCTCTCCATCGTTGGATGGAGATCCCACCAAGTTCCAAACTGGGTCCATTGGAGTACTCGTTCTGGCGGTTAAAATAAAAGTACTCTCTGAATAGCTCCACACTGGGCTCCTCTTGAAGGTACACCTCACAGAACACTTGGAAATTGCATTTATTTGACACGGAGTTGGGTCCGATGTCTTGAGGATGAAGGTTGAAAAGTGCAGAATGTCTCAGAAGAATTTAGAGTCGGGCGGTGAGAAGCCCTGGTTCATGTGATCGGTAAAGACAATGACTTCATCATTTTTTGGTTGAGGTTTCTCCTCTTCTGGCTTAGGAGTGCGGTAATGCATAACAGACTTCTTTGGTAAATAGCCGGTTTTCACAAAGTCCTGGAGTGTGTTCTCAGTGACAATGGAAGGAACCCAGTTGCAGGAAGTGGTTGTCTTTGGGGCCATTGCGAAGAAAGAAGCCTAAAAAGGAAAAGAACAAGTTTGCCGATTCAAAATTAAACCGGTGGGAAAGTATTACAGCACATATTTAGAATGGCGGCTTAAAATGGGGCCTAATGGTATATGACTAGTTACAGCAGGCTATGTAAGCCGCCATGAGCAGTTTGGTGTCTATTAAAGGAGAAAATTGTTGAACATTGAATTTAACTACAGCCGGTGATATAAGCCGCCATGACCAAGTTGGTTTATCAGGAAGAAAATTTTACCAAGTTCCAAACAAACAGGTTTCGCAGATTACAATTATAAATTTGGATCTAGCGCTGGGTGAAAAAAGAATAAATCAAAAACCTAAAGCATTACAACAGAAGAAGAACTGGTACAAGGGGGACATCTATGTATCTGCGAAGCGGGTTTTAAGACAGCAAAAGGAAGAGAAATAGGTCCTGCACGTCCTAACAGGGATGCTTAGATCTAAAATGAGAACTATGAAGAACTACGAAGAACATGACGAACTACTGAAACCCTAATGCGGTCTCGAGCATGGAAGGGGGAAAACTTACAGATGCAGATAAGACTGCAGTGGAGCGCCGATGTTTTCTGGTCCGATTCAGGTTGATGCAGCAGCCGAGGACGAGGCAGACGATGAGCTTCGCAATGGCGGTGGAGCTCGGGCAGCAGGAGAGTCGCGAGAGGAGGAAGACGAAGGAAAGGGGGGAGAATGAGAAGGGGCCATTCGACCCTATTTATAAGGAAAGGTAACGGATGGGCGCGAAAAACAAGGAGGCCATAAAACATGGTTATCCAGCTGCTTGGGCGCCTCGATTCTCGGGACGGCTATTAAGATAAAGATCAGTTGAGATATATTGGATATTGTGCGAATTAATGACAGGTGACGTCATGGCGGGTTATCGCAATTCCAGGAGATGACGTCATGGCGGGTTATGAATTTCTCGCGCAAATAAGGAAGGGATGATTTTTCTAAGTGTTGAAGATTGACATGAACCAGTTCAAATCAACCTGGGGCCTAATGTTGGGGATATAACTATTAAGTATGACCCGCCCAGGAGGGGCCGGGTTATACCTATGGCGATTCATCATATGAAGCCCACGAGGATGTTGAAGATGGCGGTTCAAGATAAGGGCCCAAGGCCCAAGGGCGAATTAAGGCCCGTAGAAATAAACCGCCTTATATGTAAGACTTGTATTATAAGGCATTTATAGATAGTCACCAAGCCAAACACATTGTCTATGAGCCGGCCGAGAATCTGAGAGCCGCTGGGCATCTACCTATGTATATAAAGGGACGAACCGGCACTGGTTCAGGACAAGAAACAACAGATCGAAAACTAGGTCAAGCGGATTCAATCCCTGGTAATCAAGACATAAGCAATACCACCTCAAACTGGATTAGGCCTTTACCTTCACCGCAAGGGGCCGAACCAGTATAAACTCATGTCTCCTTTGTCCCATTTAACCCCTTTAAGATAACCTAGTTGTGATGGCTCCACGACTAAGTCCTTTCGCTAGGACATCTGCCGTGACTATTCCACGACAAGCACCCTCTGCTCCGGAGGTGGTGCCCGGCCACCACTGGGTCCTCGTGCCCGCGGCAGGGCCGGCGCGCACTCGGATGCCCGAGTCGGAGGCACGAGAAGCCCGGCGCGAGCGGCGAGGGCCAGGACGTCTTCGCATGAGGCGGTGACATTGCAAGAGGCCTCCACCCGAGTCTCGATGTCGTCTATGATCTCGTAGCCATGCACCGACTTCACATTCGGTGCTGCGTTCTTATCGCCGGTGAAGTTGGTCGTGTCGTCGAGGAGTATGGAACCGTCGCAGCCCTGCAACACACGCGCGCCTGCGTCAATAGTCGAAGCAGAAGGAGAAAGATGTTGTTGCTACTCTTCCAGTCTACCTCTACCAGCAGTGACAAAGCTAGCTGAAAATCATTGGGGACGAAACACAAATCATGTGGGGCAAATGGTAAATAAAATTATAATCTAAGCCCTCCTACATAAATTCCCTTGGGGGGGTGCAGCGCCCCATGGCCTCGTAGGAGTCATCCAATCTGGGCAAATTGCGATGTATTGTTTGCTGGTGGACTCAATTAAACGACAAGTGCGCTTTTCATATTTTACAGAACCTAACATCTCCTTGCGTACATTGTAAACCAGTGGATGAATAAACCAATCAGTTTGATAACAAATATCAGAACCATAACTCTCTAAAATGCAAGGCACAACTCTAACTTGTAGTGGTTCTATAACAAAACTGGTGCAGTGCTAAGATAATTCCATTGTCGCAGACGATGGAGCAATAAATAGCAACAAATGAATCCGCCAAAGAGGAAACAATACAACTGGCCTGACAACTTACCAACTTCAAGAATAATGCAATGAACCACAAAAGTGGTATCCTCAAATGCCCCGGCCGGTAGTAGAAGTTAACCTGCTAAGAGCATCTACAACCGGACCCCTCAAATCCGTCTCACACGTCCGGGGCAGGCAGGTCGTCCGGTCACGAAATTTGGACCCAGAAGAGCCTTTCAAACTGCCCTCAAACGCCCGGGTTGACCGACACCCCCTATATCCAACCCAAGTATGGGGCGGTCTGGGCACGCCCGCCACGTTGACTTGGCCCAGCCTGGCCCGCGACTGCCGCACAAATATCACCGTCCGGAAAACCCTAGACTGCAGTCAATCTGAACTCCACTTCACTCACCTCTCCATCCACTCCACTTCCGATCCCCTCCAAATGCATCCGCTGGCCGACGATCGAAGCAGCTCCACCTCCGGCGGGGACTCCGGCTCCGACGATGACTGGTCTAGCCTGCTGCATGAAGCGAACCCCGACGATGTGGAGGAGGTCGCCCTCCGCATCACATTGAGGCGTTCGGTCGTTGACCAAGGCAGATCCGGCAACGGTGAATCCACTTCGTCAGCGCCCGACGCCCATCGACGCAGCGTCGCGGCATCGTCGGCCCTTCCCGCTCGGCACGCAACTCCGGCCACTCCACTTCGCTTCTCCAGGTACGCCCACCACCACCAGCACCCTTCGCTCGAGAGGTGGAGCCTGGCCACTGTTGGGTCCTCGTGCCCGCGACGGGGCTGGTGCGTAGTCGGACGTCCGAGTCGGAGGCACGAGCATCCCGACACGAGTGGCTGCGGGCGAGGGAGAGGGTAGTGGCATCCGAGTCGATGTCCGCGCACGCCCGCGTGCAAGCGCGTCGGTCGATCCTAAGGTAGCACTCCTCGCTACTGTCCTTCGCCGCTTGCTCACGACGGCAGAGACGGATGTGCGGCGCCTCCGCCGCAAGAATGCCAAGGCGCTCCGACTCGCCATCGAGTTGTCGGAGCGCGAGGCGAAAAGGAGGCAGCGGGGAAGGCCGCCCGCCATGCCAAGGAGCAGGAATGCTTGCTCTGCGGGCTGTCAGGCATCAGGTGCACCTCCGGCTTGGATATGACGGACGGATCCACCTCCAGCTCCGACAACGACGCGCCTCCGCACCCCGACGCCTACACAGAGGAGGGGCACATCCACGCCGACACATGGAAGGGGAAGGGGCTGGCGAGGAAATGGTGATTTCCTCCGCCCTTCCTCGTTCTGTTTATATTTTATCTATGTTTGCAGTATGGATTTGCACTATCCGCCGTTGAATTCCGATGAATCATGTTCCTTTTGTCCAGCTAATCTGACGAACTGCGCTATGATCATGTGTTTTATGTAAAGTTGCATGAATTGCATGGTTTTGAGGTTTAGAATATGAGGGACGCGAGTGTGGAAGACGAAATATGAGGCGGGCCCGATCAGTGCATGTGGACACGCCCAGGCGCGTCCGCGGGTGTTTGAGGTGTTGAATTTGTCCAATGCGGTTGTAGATGCTCTAAAAACCTCCTATGATCTCATGAATATATAGCACATGCCCCGGTTGGGAGTATTTGGGTAGCTCAATATACGAACAAGCAAGAAGGGGACTGAGAGGAGAGTTGGAGGTAAAGAGGAAGTATCGCCGCCGCTGTCTCCAACTTAGTAACGATATTTAATTTCTCAAAAAAGGTAACCGATATATAATCAGGGTGTAATCTATTCGTCCAAGTTAAAAATTTAAAAGATCTAAAGATTAATATCATCTCCTCAATGGCTTCGACAAAGTCAAAAGGATAATCACCACGGTTACATGATGATACAACCAGGTGTGGGTGAAACATGCAACTGGAGCGAGTGAGTTGCAGAAAACCACCACATTGATGTCTAGTTTTGCAGAAAATACCGTTCTATGAATTCCTCCTAGAAAGCACTAATTTTGGGTTTAATCTTTTGCAGAAAACACTGACCCATCACTTTGGGCATTTTTATGAAATGTGGGTCCCTTTTTTATGACATGACATAACGGCCCCAAAGTGACCACATTTGATGGTGCTACAGTGACCAACGACGCGCCTGCTCGATAATACCTGGCTTGAATCGGCACTGGGTCGCCCTCTCTCCTCACTCTCTCACGTCTGGGTCGCCCTCTCTCCCCACTCTCTCACGTCTGGGTCGCCCTCTCTCACTCTCGTGCACATCCTCTCTGTTCTTCTCCCTAGCCACCGCCCCGAAAGTCGGCCGCCGACCGCTGCTCCACCACGCCATGGTGTCGCGAAACCAATGAGGATTCAATCCAGGACGTCACCTCCTAACTGTGATGGCATCATCAAGATTAGATTGGTAGAGCTAGAGCTAGGGTAGGGTTTCTCAACCGATTCGTAGACATATACAAGACTGCGTTGGACGCCGAAACACGTCCCGGACCGCGAGGTCCGGATGATGCTGTGGTTTGAGGTTGTCACGTCCCCACCAATGCTGGTGTCGACGGACAACAGACAAGTGGCCCCGGGTCTCACTGTGCAGAGTGAAAGGGTGTAAGGTGTGGTGTGTGTCTGACCATGGGTCCGACTGGTAGCGTGTTCGGTGTGGTGTGGTTATATTGTAGCTACAGAACTCTAGAGAGGCATGTTGTTTAATGAATAGTATCTGAATCTCATCTCTCCCATGTTCTCTCCTCCTACTCCTCCTCTGGTTCCCCTTTTCTCCTCCCTATTCTTCCTGATCCCCTCTCAAATCATGTTGTTGATCTGTGAGACTAGCCTAGGGCCTCACAATTGGTAATCAGAGCCACGAATCCGCGTCCACTCGCGCCCAAATCCTCTTGGCCAGGCTATAAAATTCCACCACAAAGGGTGCAATTTTGCTTCGGCAGATTTTGCGTGAAATCCCGAGAGGGGTTAGCTAGACTCGGAGAGAGCAGCGATGGCGCCTTCGAAGCCGCCCGTGCCGTCGGCGCAGACCAACTTGGTCCTCTCGGCCATGGGGGAGAAAAAAGAGACAATTCAGGCGTTGTTGGCGACCCTTTTGTCCAAGTTTGAGGCCATGGATGCGAGGATGTCTCATCTGAGCAAGCAGATTGAGACTACACATCAGCATGTCGACGAGATCAGAGTCCGGCAAGTGGAGGTAGGCGTGGCACTGGCGGGCTCTGCGGTCACGGAGCTGGGCGCTACCTCGACCTCTCGCCCTGCGCCACGGCTCGCCAACCTGCAGCGGCCGTTACTCGGGGCGCCGGAGGAACAAGCCGGGGGTCAGGAGTTCTTAGCTGCGCCGCCCTCACCAGTGGATCCGGTGGCTGATCCGGTGGTTGTGCGGGAACCACAAGCACCACTTCGCCGTGACTATAGACCACCGCGTGAGCACGTTCCTGAGCAGCGCCGCGAGTTTCAACCAAATCAAGGCCATGAATAGTTCATCAAGCCGCCTAAGCACAATTTCCCTCGTTTTGCTGGTGAGAACCCACGACTTTGGTTCGATTTGGCTGTCACTTATTTTGAGATGTACCAAGTTCAGCCACATCAGTGGGTAGCAACTACAACTTTATATTTGGAGGGACATGTTGCGTTGTGGTGGCAAGCGTTCAAACGCCACTGCCGGTTGTGGCCCTGGGATGATTTTGCAGCCAACATTGCACTGCAGTTTGGTCAAGAGGAGTTTGAATCTCACATGAATCATCTTCTGCAACTGAAACAACAGGGCACAGTGACTGAATACAAGTCTGCATTTGAGACAACAATGTACCATTTGATAACATTAGATCCTTCCTTCAACTCGAAGTTTTTCATATCTCAGTTTGTGTTGGGATTGAAGGATGAAATCCGTGCTGCAGTCAGGTTACAGGCACCCACTAGTGTCACAAGGGCAGTGTGCTTAGCTAAGATCCAAGAGGAAGAATTGGAGTTACAAAAGACTAAACCACGGTTTCCACGTCACATGCAACACCAGTCAGTTCCAACTACAATTCAGCCTATGCAACAAGGCAACAAGAAAGCAGTGGATGATTTTGATAGGGAGCGTCGGCTGAGAGACTTTAGGCATGCTAATGGATTATGCTATCGATGTGGAGATAACTATAGTAAGGAACATTAGTGCAAGAAGCCATTGCAACTGCCGACAATCCAGTTGGGAGAGCATGGTGAAATTTTAACTGAAGATGCAGTGCAAGCTTTGGAATTACTAACTTAACCCACCACAGTTGAGTGCTGTTAGATTTCAGCCCATGCTATTTCAGGAGCTGACAATACAGAAACCATTCGCATAAGAGCATTGGTGGGCAACCAAGTCATGTTAGCACTAGTGGACTCGGGCAGTAGTCACAGTTTCGTGGATGAAATTTTTGCCAAGCGTGCTTCATTGGATTTGGTCTCTGTTCCAGCAGTGAAAGTTACAGTTGCAAATGGTCAAGCTATGGAATCCAAGTTTCAAACCCCTAATCTGACTTGGTGGGCGCAGGGTCACACTTTTGTGACACCAATGAGAGTGCTGCAACTGGGGGCCTATGATGTAGTGCTGGGAATGGACTAGCTTAAGTGTCACAGTCCGATGATTTGCGATTGGGAGGGCAAATCATTACAATTTGCACATGGTGATACTACCATATACCTTCAAGGTGTTCAGCCTGTGTCTACTATGCAATTGAAAGCTATGTCAGTAGAGCAATTGGACAAAGCTCTGCATGGCAATGATATTTGGGCTATGGCCGTGGTTGATCCTTCTTCAGGTGATGTTGTTTCGACGCTTGGCTCATATCCGGAATATCTTACTGCAGTTTTAACAGACTTCCAGGATGTGTTTGAAACTCCAACTGGCCTGCCCCCACATAGAGTGTATGATCATGCAATCACCTTGGAAGTGGTTCATAACCCTCCTAACTCTCGCCCTTATCGATACTCGCCACAACAAAAGGACGAGATTGAACGACAAGTGGTAGAGATGATCAAGGCAGGGATTGTGAAACCTAGTATGAGCCCATATGCATCGCCAGTACTTCTGGTTAAGAAAAAAGACAGTAGTTGGTGTTTCTGCGTGGATTACCGCAGACTCAATGCCATCACTGTGAAGAACAAATTCCCACTACTTATGGTCGACGAATTACTTGATGAACTGGCAGGATCAAAAAATTTCTCCAAGCTGGACCTCAGGGCAGGTTATCACCAAATTCATATGCACGAACCGGATGAGGAGAAGACTGCATCAAGACACATTCAGGACACGTCCAATTTCGTGTTATGCCATTTGGGATGACCAATGGACCACCAACATTTCAGTGCTTAATGAACAACATTTTTGCTCCAGCTAATCGCAAGTATGTCATCACATTTCTGGACGGCATTCTAGTTTTCAGCACCACTTGGGAGGAACATTTGGAGCATCTCCGCTCGGTACCGCAGACCTTGCGTGAGCATCAGTTGTTTGTGAAGCTTTCCAAATGTTCTTTCGCGCAGACTGAAATCCAATACTTGGGTCATGTGATTTCTTTCGAAGGTGTGGCTACAGATCCAAAGAAGAATATGGCGATGGAACAATGGCCTCAACCTACCAGTGCTACTGAATTGCGTGGGTTCCTTGGGTTGGCCGGGTACTACCGCAAGTTTGTCCAAAATTATGGTACTATGGCCAAGCCTTTGACTCAATTGCTGACCAAGAAAGGGTTTGTTTGGACAGAGCAAGCAGGTGTAGCTTTTCAGACATTGAAAACAGCTATGACTAGTACTCCTGTATTGGCTCTACCGGATTTCAGTCAATCTTTTGAAGTCGAAACTGATGCTTCTGCTACAGGAATTGGAGCCATACTCTCATAGAATAACCATCCTATTGCTTATCTAAGCAGGGCTTTGGGTGTGGCCAATCAAAAGTTGTCTGTCTATGAGAAAGAATTCTTGGATGTCATTATGGCCATTGATAAGTGGCGCCCTTAACTTTAGCAGGGTCCCTTCACTATCATTATAGACCACCGAAGCCTCTGTCATTTACAGGATCAACAACTCATTACTAATCTTTAGCGCGAGGCCATGGCTAAGATGGTGGGCCTACGATTTCAGTGTAAATATTGCAAAGGCTCGGAGAACAATGCCGCAGATGCATTATCTCGTGTGGGTCATTTGTACACAATCACAGCAGTCTCGACTTGCCAACCAATGTGGATGCAGGAGGTTATGAATTCCTATCAAACTGATCAATCAGCTCTGGACCGGTTGGCTCGTCTAGCAGTGCATAGTCCGGATGAACACGGTTATTCACTTGATCAAGGACTGTTAAATATCAAGGACGCTTGTGGATTGGTAATAATTCTGCGTTGCAAACAAAACTAATCAGTGCTCTGCATTCAAGCGATGTCGGGGGTCATTCAGGCGTCAGGGCCACCTATTATCGTGTGTCCAAATTATTCCAATGGTCTGGCATGAAACAACAAGTTGATGACTGGGTGAAGCAGTGTCAAGTTTGTCAGCAAGCAAAACACGAGCGCACACATCCGGGTGGTTTGTTGCAGCCTTTGCCAGTGCCTACACGCCCTTGGAAGGACATTACCATGGATTTCATTGATGGGCTTCCAAAATTAGAAGGATTTGAGGTAATCCTAGTGGTGGTCGATCAAATCACTAAATATGCCCACTTCTTCCCTCTGAAACACCCCTATACAGCTCAGTTTGTAGCCACAGTTTTCATTGATAATGTGGTTCGCCTTCATGGAGTTCCGGCATCGATTGTTTTCGACCGAGATAAGGTGTTTACCAGTTTTTTTTGGAAGAAGCTCTTCAAGGAGATAGGCACCAAGTTATGCTACTCTACGGCCTATCATCCCCAAACGGACGGGCAATCCGAGCGTGTTAACCAATGCTTGGAACAGTATTTACGTTGTGCCGTTCATGACAGCCCGGCAAGGTGGAAACGCTGGTTACCAATGGCAGAGTTTTGGTATAATTCCTCTTACCACACGTCACTTGGCAACACTCCTTTTAAGGCATTATATGGTAGTGATCCTAATTTTGGTACTATGCCAATTGACACTGGAGAATTACCTGCTTCCCTGGCAGAGTTAGCAGCAGACCGTGAAGATTTTTTGGCTTTGTTACGCGACCACCTCTTGCGTGCTCAACAGAGAATCAAGTTGCAGGCTGATAAGCATCGTACGGATATGGAATTTGCTGTTGGCGAGGCAGTTCTGCTCAAACTCCAACCTTATGCACAATCTTCACTGGTCAACCGTCCCTGCCACAAGCTCGCATTGAAGTTCTTTGGTCCATTTCGTGTCACTGAAAGAATTGGTGCTGCTGCTTATCGTTTGGATCTTCCGGCTGCCAGCCTCATACACCCTGTCTTTCATGTTTCTCAATTGAAGCCATTTACTGCAAACTACTCTCCAGTGTTTGCAGACTTGCCCGAGGCACCAGATTTGTCTGTTGTTACATTGTAGCCCGAAGCGATCCTCGAACGACGCATGGTAAAGAAAGGTAACTCAGCAATCCCTCAGATCAAGGTTCAGTGGCGCGGCATTGCTGCAGATCATGCAACCTGGGAAGATTATTATGTTCTTCGGGCTCATTTTCCGGCGGCTTCAATTTGGGAGGAGCCTGCATCTCAAGGGGGAGGGGGGGGGAGTGTCACGTCCCCACCAGTGTTGGTGTCGACGGACAACAGAGAAGTGGCCCCGGGTCTCACTGTGCAGAGTCAAAGGGTGTAAGGCGTGGTGCGTGTCTGACCGTGGGTCCGGCTGGTAGCGTGTTCGGTGTGGTGTGGTTATATTGTAGCTACAGAACTCTAGAGAGGCATGTTGTTTAATGAATAGTATCTAAATCTCATCTCTTCCGTGTTCCTCTCCTCCTCCTCCTCTGCTTCCCCTTTTCTCCTTTCTATTTTTCCTGATCCCCTCTCAAATCCTGTTGTTGATCTGTGAGACTAGCCTAGGGCCTCACAGAGGTCGCCGTGTTGGAGTTGCCTTAACAACGATCGATTTCTACGTCGCAAAAAACAAAACAACGATGGGCTCCAACAAGTACGTTTTGGCAGTTCGGAGTATTAAACTAGCAATCAACTTTGCACAGCAACACTATCAAATTAACCCGCCGGCACCGGCTTTTGACGCCGTGCCGTGTCACGCCCTCATCTTTCTGCCATGGCCGGATCGAAAGCTACTCCGTAGAAGAAGTGGGGGCCGAGTCATCCGAGGGAGATAGCGAGGCCTAGTGGAACCATGTGCTTTGCTCCACGAGGAAATATTCCTGCCGCCTTTGTTTGACAGCCCCTGAACTTTCCTTGCTCCTCTCCCAGTTGCTAAGCATGTACCGGACTCCCTCCCTGTCAAGGACCGGATATTATTGTCTTTGTCTCCACGGGTTTAATTATTTATCGGCTTTCTTAATTAGTGTACAACTCTGTGATGCATTGGCTGTCTTTGTCCCGCTGGATTTTAATGTGACAACGAAACGGCAACGACCTTTTTAGTTAGGCAGTTGTATGGTGGTATGGGTGAAGATGGGCCAGTAGTTCATGTCATCTTCCATTTCTTCTGATTTGTATCTCCCTATACATATGCTTGCTGAGATAAGGATAACTTTATGTATACGGTAATGCTAACTGGCGAACATTCGCCGGGAAGGAATTGTCCGGGAAATTGCTCTTGACCGCGAGGAAATTTCCACTGTATCTAGAACACAAATACATTTCTTTCGGGAGGACTAGCTCGAGCAATTGCTTTCTGTATTTTCTTTGTTAATAGTACAAGTAAATTTTTTGTGGCTGAAACCATAACAATGGTGGAGTATATCTCTACTAAATACCTAATCCAATGTATTGACAAGCAAAAATAAGGGAATGAATTGATCAAGCATTTGATTCATGCATCTCCATTGGGCAGCTTGGCGTATCTGTATCTGTGGGCTGCCACCACCTCCTCCTCCTCCTTGCTGTCCCTGCACTCGAAGTAGTACGCCGTGACGGCCGCGACGGAGAACACCTCCACGGCGCCGAGCAGGGCCACGTAGGCGGTCCCGGCGGCCACCCCGGCGCACGGGCTCCGCGGCCACCACCTCAGCGCCAGCGTGTACACCGGCGACACCGCGGCGCCGAGCGCGCACGTCGCGACCACGTAGAGCGCCGCCCGCGCGCTCCTCCCCTCCATCAGCCGCCACGCGCGGGACACCGCCGCCGCGCCGTGCCGCCCCGGCTCCGCCGCCGAGACCACGACCGCCACCGCGCAGACCACGGTGAGGTAGACCAGGAAGAGCGACGCGAGGAGCACGAGCAGCACGTCGAGGAAGAGGAGCAGCAGGGAGCGCTCCAGGAGGTAGACCGTGGCCAGCGCCAGCGCGACGATGGCGCCCACGCAGGCCACCTCAAGGACGTACCCGAAGGCGACGGTCGCGACGGGGCCCCACAGGTTGCCCCTCGCGCTGCCCAGGACGGCGGACACGGTGAGGCGCTCGGTGGCGTCGTCATCGGCGCCGGAGGAGAACACCCTGACGGCGGCGAAGACGGTGGCTATCTTGATGGCGGACCCGACGACGACCGCGGCGAGGACGCACGCGCCGACCTCGAGCAGGAGCCGCCTGAGGTCGCCCCTGAGCGCCCTGACGAGGCCCGGGTACGCGGCGCCGGCCGGGTCGGCGCGGCTGATGGCGCTGGCGTCGACCAGCGCGGCGGCGGCGAGGGGCTGCACGGCGAGGGAGTTGGTGAGGAGGAGCGCCGCGGCGAGGGCCGCGGTGAGCGCGACGAGCGGCAGGAAGAGCCCGCCGTGGCGCGCCGGGAGGAGGGCGCCGTGCTTGAGGAAGGCGAAGAAGCACGGTGGCGGCGGTCGGGCCGCCATGGCCGGCTCAGGGATTGAGCTGAGCTAGATCTTGATTGGGTGGGTGGGTGATTGGGCGGGCGGGTGGGGTTGCTCCGCGGCCCCGTGCGCGCGCGGAGGAGCGGAACGGCGGGCTTATAAAGAGGGGATTTTTTGACTTTTTTTATGACGGTGGGTGAACGCGTTGTAGTACTCCCTTGGAAATTTTAGTAGGGGTCGATGGGACCAAGTGTTGATAAACTCCCACTCTGATTACCATCGGCAGACCATCTAGATATTCAGGGGCAGATCATAGTTCTATAATGAGGCCTCTTCTATAATTCTATTTCTTCTAAAGATATTTGAATAATGAGAAGAAAAATAAGTCATGCCCAACATTTTGTGCCTCTATCCCAAAATAAGTGACGTGGTCACGTCTGATGCCACTTATTTTGGGACGGAGAAATTAGCTTGTCAAACAATAGGAAATTAACATGCACGTCACAGCCTGAAATCAATCAACCATCCATCTATTGGCCATCCGCTACCCCCGATGAGTTGTTGATGTTAGGAGAATAACAACTTAATGTTATTAGAAGGTCAAAACCAGCGTATAGATGATCTTGCACAGCAGCATACATAAAAGAAGTGTCAACACCAATATGCTTGGTAAGCTCATGCTTTACGAGGTCCCGTGCAATACTGATGACACTTGTACTGTGTGACAAGAGGATGGTAGGTGTAGAAACAAAAACATCAAAATCCTTCGGTAACCATCGTAACCAAGTCACTTCTGCCATCGGAAGAGCCATAGCTCACAACTCAGCCTCGGCACTTGACCGGGGAATTGCAAACTGTTTCTTCGTCTTCCAGGCAATGAGAGAACCACCAAGAAAAATACAGTAAGCAGAAATGGAATGGCGATCCGAAGGATCACTAGTCCACATAGCATTCAGATAGGCCTGGAGTTGTAACGAGCTGGAACGGGAAAAAAGAGACGGCGAGAGATTATGCTACGAAGATGTCTTAGAACACGAAGGAAGTGACTACAGTGAATTGAAGTGGGAGCAGAAATAAACTGACTCGGAATATGGACAGGGTAGGAGATATCCGGACGAGTGGCAGTAAGATAGACAAGACTCCCAACAAGATGATAATAACGCGTTGAATCAGACAAGGGCTCACCATCAGAAACACGAAGGTGAACATTGAGCTCCATAAGAGTCTCAACAGTGCGCTCATCACTAAGAGCCGCACGAGCAAGAAGATCTCGGATATATTTTTCTTGGGAAATAAAGAAGTCATCAGAGGTGGAGGAAATCTCAATCCCAAGAAAGTAACGAAGGGGACTAAGATCAGACGTATGAAATTGCTCATTGAGATAGGCCTTGACAAAGGCAATGTACTCAGAATCGTCGTCAGTGATGATCATGTCATCAACATATAGAAGAAGAATAGTGCAACCATGAGAAGAAAGATGGACAAACAACGTTGGATCATGAGCACTAGGCAAAAAACCAGTCGTAGTCACCACAGAGGCAAAACGCTCAAACCAAGAGCGGGTGGCTTGCTTAAGGCCATAGAGAGAGCGACGAACATGGCAAACCATGCCATCAGGAACTTGATACCCAGCTGGTGGTTGCATATAAACCTCCTCACTCAACACACCATTAATAAAGGCATTCTTAACATGAAGCCGAGACATAGAGCGATGGCGAACAGAGGCCATGGCGAGAAGTGTGCCGACAGTGGTCATATGGGCTACAGGAGAAAATGTATCATCGTAATCACGACCATGCTCCTACTGAAAGCCACAAGCCACAAGACGAGATTTATAGCGCTCAAGACCCATCAGAGGGAGTCTTAATCTTATAGACCCACTTACAAGTGATGAAACAAACACAGGGAGGAAGAGGAACTAGATGGCTGAATGTAGTTCTGGTCCGCTCTGTAGCTTTCGAGATGTGTGCCACCACTGGTGGGTCTTTGGGTGGCGATCCACGCCGTGTCTCGGGATGCTTACCACCATTGGTGGACGTTTGGGTGGCGATCAACGTCATGTCTCGGTCGGGTGTTGATTAGGCGGATCTTGGCTGACTCGATCGGATGGTGGTGGATGCTCGGTGGTGGTGCACATGATTTGGTCATCGAGCTTCGTATGCCAGGCTACACTATGCCTCCACCGTCACGACGGTCCTTCTTCACTAGATATCTATCGTGCTTCAGTGACGGTCGCGGTGTTCCCCACATCGATGCCAGGTGCTAGCATGCACGGTCATTGTCTGCATGGTGAGATCTGCCATCTCAGCAAATGCATATGGTGTTCACTTTGATCCGCAATTCTGGTGTTGATTGGGACATTGCAGCATGACTTTTTCACTAGCAAGTTGGTGGCGGCAACATAGAGGACTTCGTCTATGATGGTGAATACCAGGTCTCGAGTTCCGGTGTGAAACCTTAGGTCTGGCCTTCATTGGTTGTACATGGCAGTGGCAGATTACGCTCCTTTGTTGAAAGCACTGACTGGAGAATACTCGGTCATTCTCTTCTGGGTGAAAATCCATGATTCGGCCTATGTGGTTCGATCTAGCAATGACGGTGTTCATGCATCATTTCCTTACTGAAGGTATCGTTGTTGGGGGAACCTTCTCGTTGTTTGAGTGTTGTCAAAGGCAGTGGTAGTAGTTGATGTTTTGCTACAACGGATTGTTCTCTTCACCTTGACCCCTATGGGTCATTTTCTTTCTTTTTTGGTGTGTGCGTCCTAGTTGTGCAGAGGCCGGGTGTGTGCTCGGTGTGTCTGTATCCGCTTGATGCGACATTATGAGTCAATAAAGGGCGACCTTTATCGCAAAAGATGATTCCAACTTGGGGAGGGTAATTACTGCATGCCACATCAACATAGTACTCCCTCCGGTCCTTTTTAGTCTGCATATAAGTTTTGTTCGAAGTCAAAGTATCTCTACTTTGACCAAACTTATAAAAAAAATATCAACATTCACAATGCGAAATCAATATTGTTAGATACATTATGAAATGTAGTTTCATAGTTTATATATTAGGTATTGTAGTTGTTGATATTTTTAAAAATAAATTTGGTCAAACTTTGTAAAATTTGACTTGACCCAAACCTACTACGCGGAGTAAAAAGGACATGAGGGAGTAGCATTTTATCCGTAAGTTTTGTCCATAGTTGTAGCAAAGCTCGCGAATTAATATGGATCAGAGCGGAGCGTAGAATGTTGAAAACTGGCCCGTGTGGTCTTCCTCTTTGCTCTCTTTCCAAGCCAAAGGACATGGAATCCTGCGCATATAAGTTGAGCACAAATTTCTATACTCATAGGAGTATTTGAAGATATTTAATGAAGACAAAAGTTGTACTCAACATTTTGTGTCTCCTACTAATAATGTTCACATCGCTATTCATGCGTGTTCTACCATAGTCTCGACACATCATCAACACAAAGTTCTACCGGAACACGCGATAAGGAGGAGGAGCACAGTGCAACCCTTTGCGACGTCGATCAACTACGCCACCTCCATGCCAAGCTCGACAAGGCGGACCACCCACTAAACTGTACCGATGATCTTCACGGCTACTTTTCTTGAAAAAATAACACGTCTAGACCGGATCTTGTTGTTGCAAGCACGACTCATTAGATGCAAAATTTCCTCCGGCCTAAGCTTATTTGTCTGACAGAAGGCGTTACAAAGCCGATGGATGTCAAACCGAGGAGAGATTGATGATTCTATCCGAAAGAAGTGGCGGCATGAACATACACTCACGTACACGTCGTGGTGGCCTGACTGTGCGACCATTCTCCATAGCCTCTGATCTTGCTGCATGTGCTCGTCGCCAAGGATTCTTGTGGGAGCCTGCTGACCCGAAGATGATGTGGGAGATTGCCGAGGGTTGCACTCTCAAGTCTCGGTGGCATAGTTCATTCCATTATGACGTAGTGCTCCTTGCTTCTCACAAAGCATATCATGGATACAGTACAAAATGCTTGGATGGCTTTGGGCGAAAGGAGATGACCTAAAGAGTCGGTCGCTTGGCGCCCCTCCCCCTCTCCCAAGATTTGTTCATCACAAACAATTGAAATTGCTCATCGCCAAGGGTAAAAGCGCCCATCACCGCCGGACCATTGGTGATGTGAAATTGCTCATCTCTCGAGATCTCTGGATGCCTCCATTTCTTTCCTCGGTGTGTTTCAGTTTTTTTTTTTTTCCTATTCCAGTATGTAAAGATTATCACTCTCTGGAGTGCAAGAACCTTTGACCTTATTTCTCAAGAAAAAGAAAAAAAATGACCTTTCCGTCTTCGTTCTTTTGAAGCTCTCCGATCCTAGGATGTGACATTTGCACGTGTTGACTTTTTGGGGTAAAATCCACTTCTCCATCCTCATTCCAACTTGAGTTGGTTCCTGGACTTGGACTAGATGCTACCTTCAGCTTTTTTGGTAGACCTTTGAATTTATTTTCCCCCTTTCCACCAATAAATTGCCTTCGTTGATGCCAAAATCCTTTGTTCTCTTCAAAATTGCTTTCACGGAAGTGGTTGCTTTTTTGTTAGAAACACATTTGGCGGTTCTTGCTCCTCAGGAAGGCTAGCAAAATGACTATCCGTTCCGTGGGGTCATAAAACTTGTTCACAAAGTCACAAACCACTCTCATGTATCCTCGTCGATCTAGTATTATGTTGATGACGCAAAATAATACCAGGTTCAAACATTTAAATAGTAATACAAAGTTTGAACATTTTTGCCACATTGCTTACATGAAGAACTGTCTCATTACATTTATAAAATTCAACACTGGAAAATAGATTGCATCCCCAAATTCAGTGCTCAAAATTCATCAACTCTTTTTCTGAGTGAGGACTCGGAATATTATTCTCATGATAACACTATGTTAACGTTGTAAATAACATATCATAAGGAGATAACAAATTCGTTACCACAATGATATCCCAAAGATTCAGAGCCTCCATAGCCGACCTACCAAAATTCGCAGGCAAACTGGAAGTCTAAGCCTTCGAGAGGGCCAAATTTTCTTGGAAAAGGGGGGGCTAACTAATTGTAAACGCACAGTGCCCCACTATATTACACATGTTATTACAGCTGGGGCACTTTACCCAGGATACTTGTCATCGGCTCTGAGAATTTTAACTTACATACTTCAGTCAAACATCCAGCAAAGAGGCCATACGAGATGACGTGACACTAGTCCACAAATGAACACGACTATCTGCTGGCCTGATGGCTCACCAGCAGGAATTCAGGCTTGAGACTGCAATGGCTCCTACAAGTTGGGTTGGGGGCAAAAAATTCCATAAGGCAAGATCATTGTAGCAAGGTTTCAACTACAGCAGAGATTGCCTTTGGTCCTCCTCGCTCGAGTAGTGACAGAGCAAGATCGTTCTCGTGCCAACTTCGAAGCCCCGCGGCAATCTTCTTCAGCGTGTCCAGTTTTATGTCCCGTAGCCATGTCGGGACAAACTTCACCACAAGGAATACAAAGCACGATACATACGCCTTCCACGTACCTGGGTCGCACCCCAGCAGGATGTGCCCATCCAGAACACCAGCAATGAAATCCATGTGGGTGCCCACCACTCGCGGTCTTCTCGAGAGGAATGACAGTTTCATGATGGGAGAAGTCTTTTCTGAGCCCCAGAGTAGACTCCCACAGAAGAAAAGCATGTTGGCCATGGCATAACCTTGAAGTCTGCTGGCCACTGGTCCAGGGTCTTCCAACATCTGTTCCTGAGCTGATAGCAGTAGGGTCGGCAAGGTCTCCTCATATAGCACCTGGACCAGGAGAGGCCCCCCTGCAACACACAGCAGTCCCGCACCAAGCATGGCAACCTGAGAAGCCATGGATGCAGCACCAGACAGTGGCGGTCGACCTGATTTTACATGTGGAGGCCCATTGGAAGACCAGCCATTTGCAAGTTTGTGGGAACAATCAATCACTTGCCTGAGGATCATCTCGCTCACAAAGTAAGTATCGTGGAATGTTCGACAAGTTCTCAGGTAGATGAATCCAGGGGCCATGGGAAAATGAAGACCTTGGTGGCCTGTGATTGACTCTCCCATTAAAGCTCCAACTCCACGGCTTGCAGTAATATCAGACCCACTGGATGGGGATGAGCGCAGAAAGGATGAGAAGCAACTTTGGATGAGCTGTGCCACAGCATCTTTGTCTCTACCAAACGGAGACCGGATACATGAGAGGACAATAAAATCATGCCACCTTCGCACTTTCTGTGTCCACAAGGCCCCTATGATGGGCATGCTTGGCCAGGAACTACCCCCTGCACAGTTCTCCAGTGCCTGACCAATGATCCCGTGAATGTAGTCGAGACTCCTATCCAGCTTAAACGTAATTGTCAAGCTGACAAGTGCAGCCATTGGTAAAGGAAGCATTGGCGGCACACCACCTGCAAGAGTAAAATGTAAATTTTCTATAAGCACATAGAGCAATAAAGATATTGGGGCAAATTTTCTGCAAAGATGATGCTGAAAACCTGAAGGCTATCACACATAGTATGAACTAATGCAACTAAATTGATGCATAAGAATAGGAAGCAGGTTATACGTGGATAGCAGCTGTGAATCTGAACACCAGCAGATGCAAGGATTTCCTTTACTTCATCTTCAATGGAGTGAAGAGCAGCACCAGGGCTGGGCCATTCAGTTCCGTTCATAGGGACAGCTTTCCATATTCCTCGTGTAATTTCTGCTGAGAAGTAACTAACAATTGCAGCAAGAGAAGCTGGTAAGAAGTCCACTAGATCCCTTAAACCTGCAATGCAACGGCACATTAACACATGAATGAGATTAAGACATATCCCCATAGGACTGGAAAATCAATATAATATATTAAAATGGAAGCAAGGAGGTTGCTTACTGGTAGTCATGTCTCGGCTGGAAATCCTCCCGTGAGAACAAGCTGTAAGAACAGCTTCAAGAACATAAGGAACTGCTTCTAGAAATTCCCATGCTGGAAGTGTCGGCCTTTGGTAAGAATCGTCAGATGTACTTAGAGAGGAACCACTGACACTGCTACTGGAAGCAGATGAAAGATTACCAGATACTACCCCGCTTTTAGTAATTTTCCGGCAAATCATACTCAAAATTTTGTTTGCAACTTGATGGACAGGGTTTGTATTGCCAAGTCCAGAAAGAGTAGAGGCTATGCAAGCTTGATTCTGAATGTACCAAGCCCTTAGCTTGGGGAAGGAGTCAATATAAATTGGTTGGGTTGGGACCTCGTCGAACGAGCCCGTACTGCTGCCAGAGTTAGTACTAGTAGTAGATGAATTTGGGAACTCAATACGGCTATTGTGCATTAACACCAAATAGTCCAGAGTAAGTTCCAACCTTACCGAGCCTCCACGGCCAGCAAGACAATACTCTTGAGGGGGTTTGTAAAATTTCCACAACCGGAGAAGACAAAGAAATGCACAAGAGAAGACCGAGTAAACCGACGTTTCATCAACAATGGTAGACCTGTGGTTAGATGGGGGTGGCATTGACCCAAAAGCTTCACAGAGTGGCATTAAAGCTGCAGCAACATCTGGAACCTGTATGACAAAAGGTTATTATATTGTGAACTAACAAACAGCACAAACATATAGACTGCAGACAACATTATTCTAGAGCACATGAAAAGTGAAAGTAGTTATCTATCTATTCGATACTCCCTTCGTAAAGAAATATAAGAGCGTTTAGATCACTACTTTATGTGGTGCATCTCAAAACCTACAGAGCAACTTCGGCCATCAAGTCTTAGAACAGATATGCCAGAAAAGTGGTAAGAACATGGATTTGCCATCAAAGCATCTTAAAGAAGGGCTGATAGGCATATGAGGTGCCAACTTTGAAAATGACACAACAGGAACTGAGATATTGCATGCGGACATAAATTTATATCCACATGCACTATAAGGGTAAACTTGTCTTCTTTTTTGTATCAGTGACAAAATGTGACACTGAGGCATTGTTCAAGCTCTTGGAATTTGCTAAACAATGTAGTTAGGCTTTAGCAAATGGAGATGCCAGTTCCCCTGGGTACCAGCCAATTGCCATGAACTCGCTTCTTTTTCTACTTTCAAGACAAACAAAAAAAGAACATATTTTCTCCGCCACCAATTTCATATGTTAAAAATGGATTGTTGCAAGAATATTACAGTCAAGCAGACAGTGCATTGCCTACCATTCCATACAAAGAAAAAATGTGGACAGCATCGACATATGAGACACCAAGTAAGATTGCATTTAAGGTAGACTTCTGACTAAGGTAGTGGCTCATGCTCCCCTGTAATGAAGAATCTGAGGGCAAAGGAGGCGACAATAACTTGACCACCATGCGGACAACATGTTCCTGAAGAAAACATGTAGAATATAAATAAGATGTTTTAAAGGAAAAGTTGCCAGATAGAATTTTCAGACCCATTTCCGTGTGCTCACAAGTGTAGCCCCAGAAAACTACTCCCCCCGTCCGGAATTAGATGACACTCAAACAGATGTATCTAGTAAGTAAAAAAAGCTTCAACGACGTAGCAAATTAGAAAATGTGCAGTTCAGAATATTTCTACGCTGAAAACATAAACTTGTCCTATATTCAGAAATATAGGCTAGCCTTGCTTTTTCTAATACAGCAAAGAAATATGTACTAGAGCCATGAAGTTTGGGGCCATTTTCTGAACTATTTGCTTAACGCTAGCGAACAATCACTGATATTAAGATATGATTTTTACCAGAATCAGCATAAAGTAAATAGTGGATTTGGAAAGCATGGACAAGTCAACTCAATATTATTCCGTATACTGTTGTGGAGATCAACTCGCCAAAAATCACTAAATATTTTTACAAGACCTTAAGGAATTTTGATTGATTATTATTTACTTGTAATTTTTCATGGCAAATTGGCAATGTAAGCATGTTGGGAACTCTTAACAATAAATAAAAGTAAATTACCTGAATATTCCAACCACGCACAAGTGATGCACCGCACACAATTTTAGCTGCAGCTGACTTTTCTTGTTCTGAACCATTCAATGCGATGTGGTACAGTTTATCCAGTTCTGCAACACTGAATAGACAAAACAGAACTACAAATCAAAGAACTAACATGATATACAGATATGTAGGACCAGGGAAGTGCAGGGGTGAATTGAGAAGTATATTGAACTAAGAAACTAACTTAAAAAAATGGAGATTCCTGGTAGAATAATATCCAAGAAATGTGTTTTAACTTCGCTTTGTAGCAAAGATGCAGTTCAGAAAGAAAACTGCTTTAAAATACTCGGCAGAGTGGAAAAAAACTGTTTAATTCAATGCTAGCCCCTAAAATTTCTATTTTGGTTCCAGATTTAGCTCCATATACCTTGAAGCAGGAGTAGCAATGAGAGCATTTTTCAGTGGATCAGATAGTGGAGCTCCTTGCATAAAGTTTACCCATGGCGATTCCTGGGGTAAAGATGTATCCTTCGAATGCCCCGGTAGTACAACATAACCAGGCCACAAGTAAGCAGTTGTGTCGATCAAATTCCTCGAAATACAGGCTTCAACTATAAGATGTAGCATGTTTCCAACTGAAAAATGATAGGTAGTAGGGGGGAGGGTTAAAAGCTAAGACCAGAGATAAATATGTTTTCAAAGTATTGGTGCAACAGTATGAAAATATAAAATCAAAGAACAGCTAGCAACTAAATAATAAAACAGAATACTACCAGGATCTACTAAGCAGTCAGAAGTCAGTCTAGTTTACCAAACATGACCAAATTGATAGCACAAATATAATACTCTACTTAGATTGATATAATAGAAGGACATGGCATTGTTAAAAGAAGTACAGGGAAAATATGCCTAACAGGAAAAATCACAAATACTCACAAGCAACAATTTTCAGAAATGCCAAGACAGATTGCATATACACAAAAATTGTCACAAATAGTAACCTCAGTGAATAAGGAAAGGTACAGGTACCAGCTTTCGTCGAAGAGTCACTCTGGCCAATCATGCTAGGGTTGCCACCAACAACCTTACAGTTGGCCCTAAATATTGCAGCTTTTGAAGCCGCAGCATTGGCCACATTCACCAATGATGAAGGTGGTACAAGAAGTCCTGGATATTGCACCAAATCCTGAAGAGAAGATACAAGTCCTAGTCTTCGGGGCAGACTTTTGTTTCCTTCAGCTCCACATGCATCAGTTTCTTCCTTGAGAATTGCAGCAATTGCTAGTGGAATAAGAGCTAATAGCATGCATAATCTTGTGTCTAGATGAGGAATTGGACCCTCTAGAGGTTCTCTAGCCTAGCAACGACATCAGCGTGTGAGGAGGCCACAAAAGAAGTGATATGATTTCACCCATGATAATACATCAAAGGAAATGTTTATTACCCGCTGTACAAGACGAAGGGCAGAAATCCAAAGAGCTTTAAAAGTTTCCTGCCAACTTGCCTCATTAATTGCTTGGGCTGTCTTGGACATTTCTGAATCAAGGCAAATATGGTATTAGTCAATGAAAACCATGCCACACCTATAATAAAATTGGAAGATCTAAACATTATGATCAAAATTCACACTGCCGGTTACTATATCAAGACGACAGCACGGATATGTAAAAAGCTCTTCAGACACTAACAGTCTAACACAGATAAAAAGGTGAAATATTTCAAGTCAATATAAGCTGATCGTGTGGGAGTACCTTTTATAATCTCGATAGCAGATATACCGCCTAGATGCCTCCCATCCATTGCATTCTCCATGTAAATATCAAATATAATCCAACAGGCAGCTCTCCCAGCTCCTGTAAGTTGGCCCAGCATGGAATTGCTGGATCTCAAGTTACCAAGAACACCCACAAGCCGTTTGTTGTTTGGTTGGTAATCTAGATTGCTCACTCTCCAGATATACATCACGAGATCATCAATTTTATGACTAGTAGGCAATAATCTCTCGAGTGCCATCTTGTGAGCTTCAATCAGTGTCAGCCTCTGGCTCAGAACACTGAATTTGTCAGGCCTAACCTAGAAAATTGTCTAATTAGCACAAACTTGCCATTTGTAATGTTGATTCTTAGCTACACCAAAGAACAAATGGACTGACAAGTTGTTTTTTTAATAGTTGTTAGGCAAGGTGATGTGAATTTGTATATAAGAAAAATCTTACATTCTTAACACATAATAATGGAGCATGTTTACAACAACGACAACAACAAAGCCTTTCAGTCCCAAACAAGTTGGGGTAGGCTAGAGTTGCAACCCATAAGATCTCGAAACCTAGTCATAGTTCTGGCACGTGGATAGCTAACGTCCACGCACCCCTGTCCATGGCTAGTTCTTTAGAGCATGTTCACAAATCGAAAATAAAAAGGGAATAGCTAATGGAGCAGTAAGTTAACATTAGAGTAGTCACTGTCTGTGCAAAGTGGAAAAGGAGTCGGAACAGCCTACAGAAATGCAGCTTTACCTTGACATCATTACTATGGTTATTTATAATACTTGTGCCTACTCCGTTTGTTATATTTGATTGTAAAAAAAAAGACCTGATTGTCCCCTTATCCTCACATGGTAACCCAACAAGGTAACGGGTGCCAAAATATGACGATTAGCTGCAGGCAAAACTGAATGCCCATGGGTATGAATATCTACAAAGTTGACATGTTAATAAGTTTGTTCAACACGTACATGTTAAGACATATCAAGCGCAGAAATGCTTGAATCTTCCTATCAGCGGCCATGATATGCAACACTTCCAAAGACATGACGGTGTTCTTTCGACGCAACTGTTCACGCTGCTCATTTTGCTTCACAGCGGAGACCCCCTTGACATCCATGTCCATGGGCTGGGGCCCTTCAGTGGGATATACACTCTCCTGCTCCTGTGTCATTCCAGATGAAATGCCGCAATCCTCCAGCACACAATCGATCAGTTTGGTGATAACAATCAACACAAACAGGATGACAACATGGCCAAAGTCCGTCCCAGAAACCCCGTAGCTTTTAGACAGTTGCAGAGCAGCGTCGATGGATTTTGTTATCCTGGGAGGCAAAGTAACCATGTATGAGCAACTGAGCAGCAACTAGCAGGCAGCATACAGATCACTGATAGCCGAAATCTAAACGGGGGCTCGCATTCAAACATTGCATAGCTGAACCCCTACTTGTCACGATTAGGCCCGGCCAGGAGCGACAGCGAGAAGGACGTGACGTTGCCCTTCAGCAGCTCGAGGTACAGCCGGTACGCCTCCGGCTGCGCCCGGCGCTGCGGCAGAACCCTGCAAAAACCACCGCCGGAGAGTCACTCTCGCATATCCTTCTAAAACGGCGGGAAAAACGGGCGGGCACCGGCGCGGACCTGGCGGTGAGGAGCGCGAGGACGTGGAGCGGGCAGAGGAGGCGGGACGACATGGCCTGGTCGAGCAGCTTCCAGAGCGAGGGCGAGTTGTGCGCGAAGCAGAGGTTGGAGACGAGGATCCCGGCGAGGTCCGCGCTGGGGACCCCGGCCCCGGGCTCCCCGGCGGCGAGGCGGGAGATCTCCACCGCCCGCAGCAGCGGCGGGTCCCCGCGCGCCTCCGACGCCTTGACCGCCGCCATCACCCTCCGCTCCAGCAGCTCGCCCCCGCCCCCCGCGGCGGGCGCGGCCGCCAGGGCCGGCGCCTCCGCCGCCCCCATTCGCCCGCGGGCGACGTCGCCGAGGGTTTGGGTTTGGGATTTCGCGTCTCGATTTCGCCTTCCCTCTCCCTCTCTCTCTCTCTCCTCGTGAGTCTTTGGATGGATCCTTGTGGATGGAAGGGGGGGAAGAATGTGGTTTATGAGCCGGGGGACAGGGAGGGGGAGATCTGGGCCGTCGGATCATTCTGTTTTGGCGTGGGGCCGTCGGATCTCCGTCCCGTCGCCGTCTGTCGCAGTCGTACCGTGCGAGACGGGATTGACTTCCCAACGGAATGACGTGTGCGCATTGCGTCTGGCGATGAGACGAATTGCCCATTGTGTCTTCTTCTTTTTATGGTAAAAAAAAAATGAAGACCCCCAAATTCTCAGGACAGCGCATGGCGTCAGTGTCGGCACACGGCCTGACCGTGATGAAACGGTAACTGTATCAGGTGTATGCTAACCGGTCGATCATCATGCTGCTCCACTTGCTTCTTCCTTGCCTCTGGATTTTTTCCTCTTTGAAAACATTGTTCACAGATCATGGCGTCGTATGAAGGACGCTCGGCATCATCGTGCTAGTCAAAGTCTTTCTCGTGAAGGAACTATCATGTGGGTTTTTGACAAGACACCTTCATCGATTTCTTGGTTGAAGAAACTACAATACATGGAAAACACGGAATGTAGATGCAAGCCCCCTCCGTGTCTGGCATGGACTAAAGCATAGATAGAATCATTTAAGCGACGCCTTCGGACCGTCCTCCTAACCACATACACTCGTCCATGCATTATGTTGGGGTGCGTATAAATCTGATCTCTATCGTCACCATGGCAATGCCCTTTTCTGTTGAAAATCGTCAACAATCGTTAAACCTCAAACCCCGAGGTAATCAACAACATGAATAACCTTCTGAGACCACCATCTTGAATCTCAACTCCTTCCTCTAGCTTTAATCGTTTTGATTTGGTATGCAACCATATCAGTGTGTTCTTTCTGGACGCCTCTTATACTTTCACATGCTAGAACAGAGGCCACAATAGGCGTAAGATTGAAGGGGGCGGGAGTATTTAAGTTGAGCCAGTTGATCCAGTTGTCATGAAGAACAAGAATACTTAAGTTCCCGACTGTTGATCTATCCACATACCAATATTCAGTCAATGTGTAATTTTGACTTTTGTGCATGTTAAGATATTGGGCGAGTTACATCAAAAAAAAGATATTGGGCGAGTCAAATGACAGCATTACACGCATGGTAATACCCTATAATCCCTGGAAGGGCTATGTGTATAATCAAACGAGCTTTCATTGGTGCATCAAGAACATTTTTAACCGGCGTCGATTGTCCCCATCCAAGCATATTTTGTTCAAAGTCGGGATGGTGTAATTCCATGATCTCATTGCTCCCTTCATCTAGCACATCACCTTAGATGCAATGGCTTTTGATTTATGATGTGTGGGCATAATCAACAATCGTGGATGGAAGATCTTACCTCCCGATGCTATATGGTACCGATGTTTTTGAGAGTGAATGCATATAAGCGGGTTTACTAGTGTCCCAACTCGCTATCACTCCTTTCCATCTTCCTTGAGCTTTGTGGTGTGTAAGAACTGGGTATATTTTCGTTGAGCAATTAGTGGGAAAGGGGTAAAGCTTGGTTGGAATATGGCATGCGATGAGATGCTAGGAATGCTCGGCACCAATCAAGGGCTCTTTTAGTGAATAACCAACCATGCCATTTTTGTTAGTATGGTGAAAATCATAGGATTTGTGTCGATGGTTAGTCAATTTTATTTTTTGTCAATATTAGCCAAAATAGGATTAAAACATCGGCATGCCTGTGGAATCACTTGAGCTCAAAATAAGCACAAGGGTAACTCTCAGCGTGTGAATAGGTTGTAAAGAAAAGCAAAATCACTAATTATATCTTGGGTTGCTCCGCGTGGTGTCAATAGTGAGGTTCCTCAACCATTTTGCGGTAGAGATAAGGCTATGGTCTCCTTTTCTCTCCTTGGGTGTCTATATGATGCGATTTATATCGCTCTATGTGTAATCATAATCCCTCTATCGTTGCGGCGTTCTCTTTGCCATTGTTCCGAACCCGACGTAAGTTTAGTCCAGAAAATGGTTCGACTCGAATATTTCTGATCTACATAAGGCTTTTACGATGACAACTTCTTTTTCGGGGCGTTGGTATAGCTGGACCTTAGCATGTCATTTTTCTAACTACATGATACAATGTTAAGTTGACTCCTATGATGAAGGGAGTGGGGGAAGGCTGCCATTGGTTCGTGCTAGTGATTGGACTTTGTATGAACGAAGTCCTGTTTTGCTAATTTTCTGAAATATCTTGCATCGTCGGAGGGTAGAAGCTACAAACCGGGTTGTAATTTGCTTATTTTCTTGAATGTCCCGTGTTAGGGCATCCTTTGGTTCGTCACCGTTGCGTATGCCTTAAGCGGCACATTGTTCCTTTCTTGGGGCTTGTCGAGTGTGGGTGCACCCTGGCTGGTGTGGCGTGTCCGGGTTCTCTCATGTGGTTCTCCCACCCAGTCCTAGTCTTGACGCTTGTGCACCCATTTTTTTGGATTTATTTTGGACTTTTCGACAATGTTTGTTTAGTGGGAGGAGATATTTCTGTGACTAAAAAGCGCATGTGCTGATTTTTTCAATTTTAAGATGGTGTGTCAGTCCAGTAACCTAAAGATGCCAGGGGTAAGCGCATATATGATTATACTATGTTGAAAAGAAATGTTCACGACAAAAGTTTACAGTACCACATGATTAGACACACAAATAATAATGTTCAACGGCCCTGTAATCTGAACCTTTGGGGATTGTATGTATGAAACCTATAAATTAATCTTGCAATCCCTTCTCTTCTCCATTTTCTTGGAGCTTGAGAGGTTGCATTGCATCTGAGCATATCGTGGACGAACATCAATAAAAAAGATAAGAAAGGGCTGTTCTTCATCATCAAGCTTATACTATACATAAACGGTGAGCCGATGCATGCATGGCTTGTGTGTAATTGTAAAACCCCGAAGATCGATCGTGCGAAGACGTACGCGCGCGTGAGATCAGACGTTGATCCCTTGCATCATGATCTTGAACTCGCCGAAGTCGACGCGGCCGTCGCTGTCGCGGTCGACGTTGCAGATCATCTCCCGGACGTTGGCCAGGCTGCTGGCCTCGGGCATGCCCAGCTTCTTGAGCACCTCCTGCAGCTCCGACGCCGAGATGAAGCCGTCGCCGTCCACGTCGAACACCTTGAAGGCCTCCCGCATCTCCTCCTCGTTCTGCCCGCCGGCGCCGCCCTCCTCGGCGTCGTCCGCGAGGGCGCCGAAGAGCGCGTCGCCGAGCGCGCGGTGGAGGCCCTCGAAGTCCTCGAAGCGGAGCCCGGAGGCGCCGGGCGGCACGTGCGCGCCCACGGTGGCGGCCAGGCTGGCGCGGTCCGCCTCCAGCCCGAGCGCGTCAAGCGCCTGCGCCAGCTCGTCCACCGTGATCTGGCCGTCGCCGTTGCGGTCGAACATGTCGAACACGCGCCGCAGCCGCACCGCGTTCAGGCTGCCGTTACGCAGGCGGAACGACGGCGACGGCGAGCCCTTGGACAGGGCCTTGGCCGCGCCCTGGCTCTGCTGATGCTCGCCGGCCATTGCCTTGCTTATTTTCGGACGGTGTGGGGAGGAGGACCGCGCCGAGAGTCTCGCAGCTTTATAGGACGGGGGATGGAAGGAGGAGCGGGGCCGCGTCGTGTCCCCGGCGTAGGCGGAGGGCCGGCTTGGCGTCCTTCCTTTTTCTCTGCCGGAAAATCCATCGCCTACCATACTATTTCCATGGAAACAAACCGATCGCGGTGGACGTGTTGGATCTGTCGCAGGGGAAGCAAAAACACGCTGGGAATCGATCGTTCGAGTTAGGTATGTTGCCCCTAACCTGAGGCGCGATCCCGTGTGGAGTAGGCAGCACACTTTCGCACCGGCCTCGGGCTGGTTTGCTCTCTTTGTTTGTGAACCTCTGGTTCCGTGGAAGCTCGCATTCATACCTTCTGTCTGCCGGAAGAATATCATGTCGAAACCAACATTTGATGGGTGGAAACAGATAAAAACCACGTGAAAACGATGTTTTGAAATTTTAGAAAAATCTGAAAAATATACGAGATGTTAAGAGGGTGAAGTTCTGGTCACTCACTGTTTCCTGTGTCTGCCTCGCCGACTGTTTCATGTGTCTTCTGGTTCCATATCCCATGTTCCCTCTTTCGGATTTAAAAGCTCTATGTGTCAGCTAGATCGATGGTTCGACAAATATAATGCAAATCGCGTTGAATGTCATAAATGTTACGACAACCTAACGTGTGCGAGTTTTAAGGATGGGAGTGGGTCAACCCACTCTGGCAGGGACCTGCTACTGCTACTCGCCACCCCCTCTGCTTTGTTCGGGGATATGAAGTCGGCCCAATGGTTTAATGGCCGATGGCCTCATGTCCCTATTCCCCTCCATCTTCAAAAGGTATATAAATTTTCTCTCAAGTCAAGCAGTGTAATGTTTGGCAAAGTTTGTAGAAAAAAAGTCAACAACTATGATACCAAATTACGAGCATTAAATTTATAGTAAGATATTTTTTTATTGTATCCATTTAGTGTTGTAGTTGATGGTGCATCGTTTGATGCGGAAAAAAAAGTTATATACCCTTTTTTGGAAACAGAGTAGGTACTTTAACAATAGACTTGCACACAATATATAGAGTAGTAACACAATGCAATCTTTTTAAAATAGCAGCATTTAGCAATGATAATTGTTAGCATGTTCGGTATCTAGGGTGTATTTGTTCAAAGAAAAACAAGGCATGTATGCAACCTCATTTCTATTTATATCATGAAAACGTTAGCATCACAAGTTCACATATTTCTACGGGATTGCTATTTTTTCATCCGGATGAAAAGAATTCGCTTTCATCCGTTTTCTCGTCCATTCAATCCTGCTGTTGAGACTCGTGCAGTCCTTTCCTTCCCCGGCACGCGGGTTGTTTTTGGTGTTATCGGGCCCGCACACTGTTCCGGGAGACCCGTTAATATCGTGGGTCGCGTCTCCTAGTCGACATGTCCCTTTTGTTTTGATTTTTTCCTTTTCTCCCCCTGTAGTTGCCTTTGACCAGATCGTTCCCCATTTATGGCGGCGAGAGCTCGGACGCAGAGAGGCATGGCGATTTTGGTTCGAGGCCTCAGAGCATCTCCAGCCGCACCCCCAACAGGCCCCCAAGACGCCATTTTTTTGCGCCGGCGTCAAAAAATACCCCGGTCGCCCCTAGGACGCCGAATTCTGTCGGTTCGGCCCATTTTTTCTCTGCCGGGAAATCCATCGCCTACCATACTATTTCCATGGAAACAACCGATCACGATGGACATGTTGGATCTATGGTAGGGGAAGAAAAATACGCTGGGAATCGATCAGTTGAGTTAGGTATGTTGCCCCTAACCTGAGGCACGATCCCGCATGGAGTAGGCAGCACACGTTCGCACCGGCCTCGGGTTGGCTTTGCTCTCTTCGTCTATGAACCTCTGGTTTCGTGGAAACTCGCATTCATACCTTCTCTCTGCCGGGAGAATATCATATCTAAGCCAACATTTGATGGATGGATACGGATAAAAACCACGTGAAAACGATGTTTTGCCGTTTTAGAAAAATCTCAACATATACGGGATGTTAAGAGGATGATGTTCTGGTCACTGACTGTTTCTTGTGTCTGCCTCACTGACTGTTTCATGTCTCTTCTGGTTCCATATCACATATTCCCTCTTTCTGATTTAAAAGCTCTATGTGTCAGCTAGGTTATATGTTTATGTACGCATTGGTTGTGTACGTGATATACGTATTTTGTAGTGACCAGAGGACATGGAGTTGTTTACGTTTCGCTCCACGAGAAAAGCGATCGTGGAGGCGATCGCATCTGAGGCCAACTCCACCGGCCGCCGCCGGTCCCTGCCTCTTCCGTTTGGTCACTCCGGCCACGTGAGGAGGTGGGGACCACGGCGCTTCGACGCCGGCCTGTAGTTAGGGTTTGTCTAGTGTTTCCTTAGGGCGCCGTTGTGGTGGTGGGAGCGACGCCCGGGCAAATAAATCTGCCTCAACTCCAAACCCACACCGGCGGCGACCTTCACGGCGGCGTCTCGGAGTTGATGGCAACGTATGTTGTTCGGTCCTGTAGATCGGCAGCTTGGTCTTCTCGTCGTTCTTCAGATCTGGCGATGAATAAAAGTATTTCAGTTTCTTCTCCGATGCGGTGTTCTACACCGTGGTTGGTGAGGGATCTGGACGGAAGTGTGTCCAAGCGGGGATGGTGTGGCGGCGGCATCTTCCCCGTGGTGGAGTTGTGTTCTGGGGCTTCATCGTTGCGACGACGTTTTCTCCAACGTCGGAGTGGAGCCCGGGTGGTCGTCCAGGAGTACGCGCAGACTGCTGTTTGCGCATGCCACATCTAGAAGATGGTGTATCCTGTGCTGGTTTTGTGGTTGGAGGCTGACAGTTCTGGTTTCTTCCTCCGACGTTGTAGTCGTGCGGGGATGTCAGTTCAGGAGCTTGATGGCGTGTCCGGGGACATGTTGCCCCGGTCTGATTCGTTCAACGGCAATGGTTTTGCTTCTGGCAAACGACTTTGGAGGTCCGTAAAGCTGTTGATCAGCGATGGAGCCGCGTCGAGCTCGGGTGTAGAGGTGATCTGTCTTCCGCCCCTTTGGTGGTTGCTTCGGTGGTGTCGAAGGAGGGAGATAGGCGCTGGTTTTTTGCATAGGTTTATCCTATCTTTTCAGGTCTGTAAGGTCGGTGTGTACGTGCCTTGTAACTTGATTTCATCTTATAAATGAGACACATATTACCATGCAAAAAAATAGTCGGGGGTTACCTCCAGTCCTCCACATAGGTGAGAGTTTAGTGTACGGATTGGTCCACCAAAACCTTAGGCATTTTTTTGTATAGAAAACCATGTAACATTTTTTACTGTTCCCTCTAAATAGTTGTGTGCGTCTTGCTATGCAAAAACCAGATTTATAATCTTTTGCAGTTGTATTGCCTTGGTTCAATGATTCAATAAAATTACATTTGTCGAAAAGGGGCATGCAAATGGAGGGTGTGTTCTTGGAAATCATGTGCACATACCCAATGCGCATTGCGCAAAGAGCATCTCCAACCGATGCTCAAAAACCTCACTTTTATAAGTGAAGACTCTTTAAAAAGTCATCTCCTCATGTATTTTCATACTCTATCCGACTCTATGTATCGATTTTTTTGGTGAGGACTCAACAATGTGATGCAACACTCACTAACATGCTGCCGAAATTGCAAGCTACTAGGGTAATCTCACTATCCCAGTTAAAAAAATCACCACAACTTCTATTCACTATTCATCCTCAAACCAAATACACATATGGCTATCTACTGGCATTCAACACCCTAGCTAACTTAACAAAATAATTATGGTTTAGGCTTGAACAAATCCGAAATAAAACTAGCGATAAATTTACCAAACACAAAACCTACAACGACTAGGCTCACCTAAGTGCACCAACAACTTATGCTAAGCAAGATAAACAACTAAGTGATAGCAAGATATATAACATGAAACACTATGGCTTTCACAAAGTAAAGTGCATAAGTAAAGGGCTCGGGTAAGAGATAACCGAGGCATGCGGAGACGACGATGTATCCCGAAGTTCACACCCTTGCGGATGCTAATCTCCGTTTGGAGCGGTGTGGAGGCATAATGCTCCCCAAGAAGCCACTAGGGCCACCGTAATCTCCTCACGCCCTTGCACAATGCAAGATGCCGCGATTCCACTAAGGGGCCCTTGAGGGCGGTCACCGAACCCGTACAAATGGAAATCCTTGGGGGCGGTCACCGAACCCGTACACTTTGGCAACCCTTGGGGGCGGTCACCGGTACCCGTAAAATTACTCGGGATGATCTCCATAACCGAATTGGAGACCCCGACGCTTGCCCGGAGTTTTACACCACAATGATTGAGCTCTGAAGCACCACCAACCGTCTAGGGCGCCTAAGCACCCAAGAGGAACAAGCTCAAGGGTACCAAGCAACCAAGAGTAATAAGCTTCTCAACTTGTAACTTCCACGTATCACCATGGAGAACTCAAACCGATGCACCAAATGCAATGGCAATGGCACACGGAGTGACCAAGTCCTTATCTCCCAAATCCCACCGAAGCAACTAATGCTAGGGAGAAAAATGAGAGGAAGAACGAAGAAGAGAACACGATGAACTCCAAGATCTAGATCCAATGGGTCCCCCTCACAAAGAGGAGAAAGTGATTGGTGGAGATGAGGATCTAGATCTCCTCTCCCCCCAAAAAAACTAGCAAGAATCCGTGGAGGGATTGAGAGATAGCAATCTCGAAGAAGGTCAACAATGGGGGAAGAGCACGAGCTCAGGAGATAGAGACCATTGGGGAAGAAGGCCCCCTTAAATAGGCCTCCCCAAATCCAACCGTTATGTGCATAGGTCATGCACAAGCGGTGCTACCGCTGACTAGAGCGGTACTACCGCTGACTAGAGCAGTACTACCGAGCGGTACTACCGCTTAAAAACTGACCTGCGAATGGAATTGCCATAATTTTTACGTACGAGCTCCGAATTCGACGAAATCAAGTTTGTTGGAAAGTTAAAGACAAGGGCTAACACAATCTTGATAGAATTATCAAGAAATAGCAACTGAGAAAATACCCAAAATAAAATGGTGAGAACCCTCTCTTAAATAAGACCGATAAAAAACTCCAACATCAAAAACGCAAAAGAAGATGCATATGAAATGGGTTTTCGATGAACTAGAGCTTGTCACAAAGAAGACCAAAAGCTCCTAAACTCACAAAGTGAAAAACCAAACAAGAACCAAGAAAGATGATGATGCCAAGAATGCAATGGTTTGAGCTCTCACCGAGCGATACGTTCAAGATACTCACTCGAGAGCCCCCCCTGATAGTACGACCATGAGACCAGTAAAATACAAAACCTATCAAGGACAAACCTTTGCCTTTCACATAGTCCACTTGAGCTAGATGATGACGATCTTGACCCCCTCAAGTTGGACCACCTTTCTTGATTGCATTGGCTCGACGAAGACTAGTAGATTGCTCCCCAAAAGGGTCAAGTCTGACGCTTCGCCAAAAAAAGTTGTCAGTAAAGGGCACTATTCTCATTTTTATATATATCTTGCCTTCGCGGCTAAGGGTTGTGATTCACTATGCAAAGCCGGATATGATTATTTTATAGTAGGAAGCCGGTGTGTACTCTTCAAGGAACCCGCCTTGCAATGCCGAAGACAATCTCAAAATCGGACATGTCGTCATTGAGGACTGGTTCAGGGGCTACTGTGGGAGTCCTGGACTAGGGGGTCCTCGGGCGTCCGGTCTATTGGATGTGGGCTGGAATAGTGGGTCATCAAGATACAAGACCAAAGATCACCTCTCATGTCCGGATGGGGCTCTCATATGCGTGGATGGCAAGTATAGATGTCCGGATATGTTATTTCCTTTCTGCTAAACCGACTTTGTACAACCCTAAGCCCCTCCCGGTGTCTATATATACCGGAGGCTTAGATCGGAGGAAGGATCACAACATTGCTAGGCTAGCCAATCCAGGGTTAGCCAACTCGATCATGTGGTAGACCAACTGTTGTAACTCCTGTACCCTCGAATATAATCAAGCAGGAGTAGGATTTTACCTCCATTAAGAGGGCCCGAACCTGGGTAAACACTATGTCCTTTGTTCATAGTTACCTTCGGTCCTTAGACGTACAACTTGGGCCCCCTACCCGAGATCTGCCGGTTTTGACACCGACACCTAGCATGTATAGACATGGCCTCGGAACACTGGAGACCGAAAGGTCGAACGTGAATCATATAGTAGATATGATCAACATAGAGATGTTCACCATTAATGACTACTCCATCACACTGATGATCGGACATGGTTTAGTTGATTTGGATCACATATCATTTAGATGACTTGAGGGATGTCTATCTAAGTGGGAGTTCTTAAGTAATTTGATTAATTGAACTCAGGGGCGGACACACGTTCATGGATGTGGGGGCAGCTGCCCCCACTTGATTTTTACGTTCACCTGTAGTTTGCCAACGTAGTAGGCCATGTGCCCCCACTCAGCCCATTACCCTGCCCTCGCTCAGCCCATTATTTTCTTATTTCTAAAAGGCGAACTCCAAATTTAGATGCATCCCACTAAATAAGAGTTCCTTCCATCAGCAGCGCACGCACGTTGTCTCATGGACTGCAGCCTACGTCTCTAATTGTTGCCTAACTCAATCGCCAGATGCCCTAAAAAACTCAATCGCTCGATTTCCCTTATACACGCACGCCTACCTGACGGAATCCCCGATTTCTTCTCTCATGTCGCCGCGTAGCTGCTGCAATCTGTGTCGCCCATCCCTCGCGCCATCGCGACCTTGAACTATGATACCGTAGCAGCGGCCGCACAACCCAATCAACAAACAGGGGCCCTAATTTTCAATTCTCTAATTCTAATTGACACAAAGGTAAACAGTATAAGTCATCTAGGTTCCCTTTTCCCTATGGTTTTTGTTTTTTTTACAACCTATGTTAGGAACCATGTTAGTTGCAGTTACTTATGTGTATAATTTATCAATTCAGGTGATTAGATTAGTTCAGAAAAACTGTGACATGTAAATTTCAATATGCAACTTTCTACTTCATATTATTGGCTAGTTCGTGACATGCAAATTTCAGTATGCAACTTTCTACTTCTGATTATTCAGGTCAACTATCAATATTTCCTAGTTCCCTCACATTTCTTCTTCATGTATGACATATGAAGTTTGGCAATTCATTTGGCATTTTAATTTTGTCACTTAAAGTTTCTAGGAAGCTAATGGAGAGTTTTTCTTTCTTTCAGAAAACAACAACGCCCAAGATACCTTAACTAGTTGATTTGGACAAGCTTCTAATGAAGTGATTGTTATACATTTTAAATGTCGTAGAAGTTTGTTGTTTGATGAAACGAAAGGTAATGTGCTAAAGCTCTTTTCTATTTTATTAATACCGGCCTTCTTTGGTGTTCCCATTCTTCCCTAGTTTGATAATGCCTTTTTCCCTTGCAGGTTGTAGATTAGATTGTTAGAACAATGCGTCAATAATGTTCTCGGAAGAAGATGTTGTTTTAAATGGTTAGTTTTCTTTCACTTCTCAATTAACTTGGTTACCATGTGGAGAATGATGTGATTATGCCAAGTGTTTTACTTTATATCAATGTGTTTGCCATGTTGAACGTGAATATAGGCATATATTCGGGTTGGTTGCTCTTGAGCCATACTTGCTAGCTTTGGGTCTTGGCGCTCTTGTGTCTGGCTCATATGATGTTCCTTGATGTCGCTAGTGTTTCTATTCATAGTCCCCAAACTCTACTATCTTTTTGTGTTTTTGTTTTTTGGTTTTCACTTGGCATTTCCCTAATTAACTGGGAATGCTTGTTCTTTTGGTCATGTTTTCCTTATAATCTAGACCATCTCTTCACCTTAATGACTGCAGACACCCCTGCTGTCCAATGAGGTTCTTCACAAAAAATGGTCATATATTTTTGCCCCCTCTCAAGTTTTTTCCTGGGTCCGCCCCTGATTGAACTTTAATTTATCATGAACTTAGTCCTAATAGTATTTGCAAACTATGTTGTAGATCAATAGCTCATGTTCTAGCTCCCCTATATTTTTTGATATGTTCCTAGAGAAAACTAAGTTGAAAGATGATAGTAGCAATGATATGGACTAGGTCTATGATTTGAGGATTATCCTCATTGTTGCACATAAGAATTATGTCCTTGATGCAATGCTAGGTGACAAACCTATTGCAGGACCAGATGCAGACGTTATGAATGTTCGGCAAGCTCAATATGATGCCCACTTGATAGTTTAGTGCACCATGCTTTACGGCTTAGAACCAAGACTTCAAAAACGTTTTGAACGCCACGGAGCATATGAGATGTTCCAAGAGTTGAAATTGGTATTTCAGACTCATGCCCGTGTTGGGAGGTATAAGACCTTTGACAAGTACTTTGCCTACAAGATGGAAGAGAATAGCTCGGCCAATGAGCATGTACTCAGAATGTCTGGGTACTACAATCGCTTGAATCAAGTGGGAGTTAATCTTCCAGATAAGATAGTGATTGACAGAGTTCTCTAGTCACTATCTCCAAGCTACTAGAACTTTGTGATGAACTATAATAAGCAAAGGATGGCGTTAACGATTCCCAAGCTCTTCGCGATGTTGAAATTGGTGAAGGTAGAAATCAAGAAAGAGCATGAAGTGTTGATGATTAACAAGACCACTAGTTTCAAGAAAAGGGCAAAGGGAAAGAAAGGGAACTACTAGTAGAATGGCAAGCAAGTTGTCACTTCCGTGAAGAAGCCCAAAGCTAGACCTAAGCCTGAAACTGAGTGCTTCTACTGCAAAGGAAATGGTCACTGGAAGCGGAACTACCCCAAATATTTGGCGGATAAGAAGGATGGCAAAGTGAACAAAGGTATATTTGATATACATGTTATTGATGTGTACCTTACTAGTGCTCGTAGTAGCCCCTGGGTATTTGATACCTGTTCGGTTGCTAAGATTAGCAACTCGAAACAGGAGTTGCAAAATAAATGGAGACTAGTTGAGGGTGAAGTGATGATGTGTGTTGTAAGTGGTTCCAAGGTTGATATGATTGTTGAACATATTATGTAGGCTTACACACATGTATATGGTTAGGATAATCTCCTATCGGGCCCGCCTCTAGTTTCCTCGTATAGATGAAGTTGAGGGCTTCCCCTTGTACATATATACGTGCGTTGTGCACCCGATCAATATCGAGAGTTGCATTGCCTTCTAACATGGTATCAGTTTCTTTCTCGATCCTACCCTAGCTTCCGCCCAACCCCTAGCCGCGCCGCTGCCGCCATCCTCCTGCTCCGTTGCCGCATATCGCCCAGCCGCCGTGCGCGCCTCACCCCTTCTCCTCTCCCCCACCCGATCGCCATCTCCCCCTTCCCACCCGATCGCCCCTGCCCCGATCCCCCATCCTCCCTTCCCATTACTCATGTCAGTCATGATTCTTTTCCGTCTAACTCCATGCCTATACATATGTCTAATGTCTTAATTTCACCTAAACTCATTAAAAATCTTGTTCCTGTCCGTTCCCTTACACGTGAAAATCCTATAACTGTTGAATTTGACGAAGTTCGTTTTTCTGTCAAGGACGCCTGTACCCGGATGAGCTCTACCTGGTCCACTCCACCCCCACCACCACTAAGGGAGTCCTGGATTAAGGGGTCCTCGGCCAGCCGGACTATATGCGTATGTCGGACTGTTGGGCTATGAAGATACAAGATAGAAGACTTTTTCCCGTGTCCGGGTGGGACTCTCCTTTGCATGGAAGGCAAGCTTGGTGATTTGGATATGTAGATTCCCTTCTCTGTAACCGACTCTGTGTAACCCTAGCCCCCTCCGATGTCTATATAAACTGGAGGGTTTAGTCCGTAGGACGAGAACAATCACAATCATAGGCTAGCTTCTAGGGTTAGCCTCTACGATCTCGTGGTAGATCAACTCTTGTAATACTCATATCACCAAGATCAATCAAGCAGGAAGTAGGGTATTACCTCCATAGAGAGGGCTCGAACCTGGGTAAACATCGTGTCCCCCGCCTCCTGTTACCATTAGCCTTAGACGCACAGTTCGGGACCGCCTACCCGAGATCCGCCGGTTTTGACACCGACATTGGTGCTTTCATTGAGAGTTCCACTGCATCGTCATCATAAGGCTTGATGGCTCCTTCAATCATCTACAACAACGCGGGTCCAGGGTGAGATCTTTCTCCCCAGACAGATCTTCGTATTCGGCGGCTTTGCACTGCGGGCCAACTCGCTCGGCCATTTGGAGCAGATCGACAGCTACGCTCCTGGCCATCAGGTCAGGTTTGGAAGCTTGAACTACACCCACTACAAGAAATATGTCAACTTGTGACCAGCACTATTGGTCACTATTTTTAATTTGTGACCTTTTTGTGACCAAAAACATAAGGTCAAAAGTTGGCGGTCGTAAACTGACTATAGCGACCTTTCTTCTGGATTGGTCGTAGACGTTTATGACCAAAATACGTCTACTGTGGCGTTTTAGTCACTAGCAACCTCCCCAGGCCACGTAGGCATCCAGTGTGGCAATTTGATGTGGCACAAGATTCAGCCCGGTCCAATTCAGCGTTTTACATGGGCCGAGCCCATTAATTCAGCCTTTTATTATTTTTTCCTTGTTAATTTTGGTCGGCTTCATGGGCCAAGCCAATGTTGTAGCCTTTTTTATTGTTGGCCCGTGGCCTTTTATTATTTATTGCTTTTCTATTTTCAGCCATTATATATTCAAGCTGGTCCCACTAGTCAGATGGGTCCCACTTGTCATGATCATCTCTCAAATTGGTCCCACATGTCCAAAATGTACAAAATTGACAGATTATTTTCATAAGTGGACCCATTGGTCAAGTTTCCATTTCACAAGTTTTCAGATCACATACATAATCAAAAAGACACATAAATTTCATCAAATATACCACTAAATAAATCTATTACAATCTTTACAACACATATGCTACAATATGCTACTCTTCACTAAGTAGAACTTGACAGCTTCACACTTCACGACTTCACACTTGCTTCACACTTCACACTTGAGCATCTGTAAAAGAGGAACAACCACAAATTTAAATCTCAATTGCAGTATAGGCCATATGCAGAAGCAGTTCAAAGTTGAAACAACATCAATTAAACACACGCGCACAGAAACATGGGAGTCAAAATGTAGTATAGGACCAGGACAAGGAAACTCCTGTTATCAAATAAACACACAGCTTGTAGTAAAACAGCAACATAATACATTATAACGAGAGTAAGCTTGAATCAAACAACATAGAAACATGTGGATATCTCATGTGAGCATCATGCTGTGGTTTTATTAAACAATGATACATCAACAGAATACAATATCTTCAATGCAAATTATGATACTTGTAGTAAAACAGTTTGAAACAACAACTACACAATACATTATAACGAGAGTAAGCTTGAATCAAACAGAAAAGGGAACAATTTCGAGTTTAAAAGTTAATGCAAATTGATTTTCTAGTAGCAAACATTGACAGATTGCTGCTAGTGCATACTAGTATGATTCACACCAGAGCAACCATCCAATTCGATGAGCACATAAAAGTAATTTAAGTGGGCAAAGACCCCCCCTCCCCCACCCCAAATCTACAGGAACAGAATAGCTAGACTGCGTCAACGGACACAGCCGAGCTCACATGCAGTAATACCAAGCAAGAGAATTGCTCCTGCTAGCTGCTGTTGCTGCCACAAAATGCATGACATATTAGTTGCAGTACAAGCGATGGACCTGGATTCTGGACTGAGATCCAACATGATGTACGTACAATGAAGTGCAGATATGCAACTAGCAGGAAATCTAAAATACTTGAGATATAGGTATGCAGCAAGAACAACAGGCAATGCAATGATAGTATGAGAGCACTGTAGCTCTAGAAGTAAAAAGAACATAATGCAGCGATGTGCAAGTCACTGAACTTCATAGCAATAACCTGCCACAGCTCAGCGCTTATGTACTTCAAGCTGTCAAAAGCATAGAGAGCCTCTCCGTTGGCCTTGTTGACGAGTTGCCATGGCAGGGTAGCCTTCCTAATCCTTGACCCTTGTGATGTACTTCATGTCCAGTGCTGCATCATATGTGTATATTCAAATCAATCAACTACTTGATCAGGGGGAAAATAGTACGTACATAAAAATTCGCTTGAGCAAAAGCCAAATAGGATTATTGCTTTTCCCCAATTAGAAAAGGACAAGGCAAAACAAGATAGAACAAAGAATAACAAAAGTAACAGGTATTTAGCGAATAGCGGTCTCAAGGTCTTCTTGTGACATGTGGTTGCCAAATATGGAGTTGTACTATACTCATGGACATTAAGATTAATAATCTACAACAGGAAGTGTTTTTTCAGCATGACAGTTGCTTAGTTATTCATGAACTTGTAAGTGTTTATCACCAACTCTCCTCAAACTAAATTTACATTGAACAAGAAAGGAATCAGTATCATATCACCAACTCTGCTACAGTCATAGTGCCCTCCACATGTTTATGTAATAAATTTACACTGAACAAGAAAGGAATCAGTATCATATCTCTCAATTCGTTGCTGCACATCTAGCAAGAATAGATCAATGCACATACCTAATAAGCAAACATCACAACATGGCATGATATCTGACCCTAATCCACTGGATCAAAAGATTAAGACCGCAAGACCATTTTCTCGCACCCAGAAGCGAGGATTTTCTCGCAACAACCAGAACCGTAGCTACAACGACAGTAAGTGCTGCCCAATTAAACTGGGACGCCTAGATTTTGGGCACGCAAAATTTCAGACTTATCAGCAGCATCGCATGACATCAACATGGACATGATACTGATTACCTACCAAGACATGGGGACACATTAACTAAAGACAATAAACAGAAAATACAACGGAGAGAGCGCCTCTCTCTTATCAGCAGCACCTCATGATGCAACTCACATACTAAACTAGCAACTTAATTGTTCAGTTTACTCCACCATGGCAAAAAAACATGTTATCAGCAGCTGATCCGCAAATCACAGGACAAATTACATAACGAACTGCAGGCTGTGACATGTACAATTATAGCAAACCAACGCAATTAGAATTACAACACTCTAAAACAAGCCAACCAGTTTGTTTGCAGGACACTCTAAAGGTAAAGGGGCAGTGCTAGCAACTTGGGATTGGTGAATGTATCAGCTAGCACCACCCATTGGTATCGCCTGTCAACGACTAGGTACTCCCAGATCCCAATCCCAATCCCAATCCCAATCAGGATGGAAATATTTTACAGGGAGATGAATGGCGCCTCGCCTAACAGTAACAGGCAGCCAAAACGACGTCACGGGGGAATAGGGAGGGAGGGACTGATCGAGTCAACCAGACCTGGACGACGGCGAGGGCGAGGAACTGGTGGAGCTTGAGGGTGAGCTGGTGCTAGAGCCTCTGGTGGTAGAGGTCGGCGTGCCAGTCCGGCAGCACCTGCCGTGACGAGCACTGCACCTCCAGGAACTCCAGCGGCGCCGCCATCGCCTTCCCAGCCGGCCAAGAAGACAAGACGATGAGGAGGAGGAGGTGTACGCCTGTACAGGCCGGATCTGGTTCGCTCGCCTACCTGCGTGTGTGCGGAAACCAAACCGCGTTAGGGAAGGAGAGCAAACCAAACCGCGGGCACAAAGAGGAGGAGAAGGACCTTCCATGGCGTTGGAGGAAGAGCGGCGTCAAAGGCCACCCACCGGACAGCCCCGCCCGAGAAAGAAAGCAGTGGCGTGCGTCGTCTTGGTCTTGGTCGAGCAGGAAGGAGGCGTGCATCGTCTTGGTCTTGGTCGAGCAGGAAGGAGGCGTCCGTGGTCTTGGATCCGTGGTCGATCGGGGAGCGCCATGGCCGCCGGCTGACCCGCTGGATCTGGGACCTAGGGTATGGGGGGAGACGGTGAGGTGAAGCAGAGGTTAAGTGGGTGTGGGCGGCGGCGGAGGGAGGCGAGGTCGCCGGTGGAGAAGGGGAGGGGCGGGTGGCGGCGCGATCTGGAAGGCGAGGAGCGGGTGGTGGTGCGCGGGCGCTGGTGGTGGGATCGGCTGAATCGGGGGTGGGAGGTGGGTGGCAGCTGCGAGGAGTGCATCTGAATCGGGGGATAGAGGGGAGAGGAGTGGAGTTAGGGTTTGGGTGTGGCGGCCAGAGAGGGGACGAGGGAGGAGGGGCTAGGGCTGCGGGTGGGGGTGGGGGTATCTCTTTTTTATTTTATTTATTCTGTACATAGATGGATGGATGGATGTGGAATGGGGAGATGGATGGATGGTTGGATGGGAGCCATGTCATCGATCCATGGAACGAGTTTTTATTGGCTCGGAAAATCAGTGATTTAAAATAGTTCTAAGTACTGAAAATAGAGGGATTTTGTGAAGCAGCTACCAAAAATATTTTCTAGAAGGGCATCACACAAATTTTCATGAGAGTTAGACCACATTTTATGGATAAGGACCAATTTGTATGCATTTCTGATCTTTCTAGCTATTTTTAATCATTTTTTGAGTGTCAAAAATGAGTTTTTTTATGAAGGACCTAGCAAACATTTGTTGCAAAATTCTCCCAAATTAATTTTCTAAAATATTAGGACATATTTAATGTGCAATTAACCAAATGGTTGGGTGTCAAAAGTTTTGATCCACCTCTGGTGAAAAAGACAAATTTCCGCCGATTCAGCTGGAAGCGGGTCAAATTTGAGCTGCAGCTAACTCATAGTTTGCTATTTATTTTTTTCAAAAAATCATTTCTAGGTACATAAGTATCTATTTAATCAGAGAAACACCAAAAAAATTATAAGATTCAACCACTAGCTAGGAACGGTCATTCCCGCTGTTTTGACCGCATTTTGAAATGGGCATAAAAAATTAAAAAAAAATAAAAAAAAATGGAAAACCTTAGCATTGTGTCATTATATGTGACCAAGTTTACAGGAAAAATAATAAACTTGTAATACGGAAATTATTTTAAAAAAATCTTCTCAGAAATGAGCTGTCATGCGTGAAGATTCATGGCTTTCAAGCCAAATGATCAATCTTATGGCCACATTCATGGCATAGTTTGTTCAAATTATCTCATATTGTGCACAAGGATGCATCTTGGAATTCCAAACAATGTTTATTTGGGGAGTTTTCACTTTCATTGCATAAAAGAGCCATTTTCCATTTTTCGAGTGCCCCAAGTGAGGTTTTTTTGTGAAGGACCTACCAAATAATTATTGCAAAATTGGACCAAATCATTTTTATAAAATACTAGGCCATATTTAATGCACAATTGACCAAATGGTTGGGTGCAAAAAGTTTTGATCCACCTCTCGTGAAAAAGACAAATTTCCGCCGATTTAGTTGGAAGCGGGTCAAATTTGAACTGCAGCTGCCTCATAGTTTGCTATTTATTTTCTCAAAAAATCATTTCTAGGTACATAAGTATCTATTTAATCAGAGAAACACCAAAAAAATTCCAAGATTCAACCACTAGCTAGGAACGGTCATTCCCGTCGTTTGACCGCATTTTGAAACGGGCATAAAAAATTAAAAAAAATTAAAAAATTGGGAAACCTTCGCATTGTGTCATTATATGTGGCCAAGTTCCCAGAAAAAATAACAAACTTGTAATACGGCAATTATTTTTAAAAAGTGTTCTCAGAAACAAGCTATCACGTATGGAGATCAATGGCTTTCAAGCCAAATGATCAATCTTATGGCCACATTCATGGCATAGTTTGTTCAAATGATCTCATATTGTGCACAAGGGTGCATATTGGAATGGCAGACAATGTTGCGTAAGGAAGTTTTCATTTTCTTTGGACGAAAAAACCATTTTTCATTTTTCGAGTGCCTAAAAGGAGGTTTTTTTGTGAAGGACCTCCCAAATAATTGTTGCAAAATTGGACCAAATCAATTTTCTAAAATACTAGGACATATTTAATGCACAATTGACAAAATGGTTGGGTGCAAAAAGTTTTGATCCACCTGTCGTGAAAAAGATAAATTTCCGCCGATTCAGTTGGAAGCGGGTCAAATTTGAACTGCAGCTGCCTCATAGTTTGCTATTTATTTTTTCCAAAAATCATTTATAGGTACATAAGTATCTATTTGATCAGAGAAACACCAAAAAATTCCAAGATTCAACCACTAGCTAGGAACGGTCATTCCCGTCGTTTGACCACATTTTGTAACGGGCATAAAAAATTCAAAAAAATCAAAAAAAATGGGAAACGTTCGCATTGTGTCATTATATGTGGCCAAGTTCCCAGGAAAAATAACAAACTTGTAATACGGCAATTATTTTTAAAAAGTGTTCTCAGAAACAAGCTATCACGTATGGAGATCAATGGCTTGCAAGCCAAATGATCAATCTTATGGCCACATTCATGGCATAGTTTGTTCAAATGATCTCATATTGTGCACAAGGGTGCATATTGGAATGACAAACAATGTTGCCTAAGGAAGTTTTCATTTTCTTTGGACGAAAAAACCATTTTTCATTTTTCGAGTGCCCAAAAGGAGGTTTTTTTGTGAAGGACCTCCTAAATAATTGTTGCAAAATTGGACCAAATCAATTTTCTAAAATACTAGGACATATTTAATGCACAATTGACAAAATGGTTGGGTCCAAAAAGTTTTGATCCACCTCTCGTGAAAAAGACAAATTTCCGCCGATTCAGTTGGAAGCGGGTCAAATTTGAAATATAGCTGCCTCATAGTTTGCGATTTATTTTTTCCAAAAATCATTTCTAGTTACATAAGTACCTATTTAATCATAAATACATGGTTTGGTGGTGATACGTCGAGGTTTGGGCGGTGGCCGAGGGCCCCAACTCTAGAGCGCATAAACTCGCATGCCCGCCGCGTGGTCACCGCGTGACCGTGGCGTTGCCATGTGTTCTGGGTGGCCTAGGAATGTCCCGTGGGTTGGGCACTCCCCAGGTAGGTGCTAGGAAGAAAATTACAACATAAGATTCTCACGAGGAGACCGATCGATGCTCAAACATGAATAAGCAACCAAGTGTTTGATTAGCGGTACGGGAAATCCACATGGATAATGGGTGTGAGTTTTGGTTGAGGATGATCAGTTACTAAGAAGACCGTCTTCACAAATTTCCAGCTCAAAAGAAGGAGCCTAGGTGGTACTTGCTTTGCAAAGTACCACACTGGACATAAATACGAATGTTGAAGCTGGGCTCAAAATAATGAATGGATTGAGCTGGCATTTGGTGGAGGATGGTTATTTGTGTAGAGTAAAGCACTGTAGAAAATGGATACCATGTAGACATGCCAAAATGGTACTTCCTTCACAAAGTGCTACTCTAAACAGAATAGGAAAATGAATATTATTGAGTTATTTTTGAACTAGGCAAGGAAGGTTTTTGACATATTTGATGAAGATATGATCCAAAAAAATTATGAGAATTTTTTGGGAATTTTTGGAATAATAGAAATATAGGTTGCTTCACAACCTAGGGCAAAAATTGACACATGGACATGACACATAAGCAAAACTGATGAGATGGCACCTAGTCATCACAACCCACCACAATCTACAAGGCTATGACCATCTATATTGGTCGTTAACAACTAGAAATAAGGCAGCGGACCAACACTGTTTGCTTTATCACCATTTCATGTAAGGAAATTGTGACCTTTCTGACCAAAATGGCCGCAATGGTTTAGGGTTTGGAGCCCCCCGAACAGCTTTTGACCAATTGATCTCAAATGGTCATAGATCTATGACCAATTCTTCCAGGGTCACTGACAGAAGGTCACTAGTTGACATATTTCTTGTAGTGACCGCCGACATCCGCGGAGACTTGGTCTTCGATGGATTCGAACCCATGACAGCCGCACCCTGTAGCTACGATGAACATGACTTAGATCTGTTATCAAACCATGCTCAGGAGACAGTGCCTGTAACTGTCCTGGCCCTAGATCCAGTGCAGGTCATGCCATCCGAGGACGGGAGGATGGACCCCACCACGGAAGCCACAGACTCAACGACGCTAGAGCCGAACACAGATCCAACCTCCAACGAGGCATGTGTCATCGGAATCTCGGACTTGTCTCCGACCATAGGCTCTGAATCGCGTATATCCGCGCCCATCGAATCTAACTGGGCACTGATCTTGGAGTTCAGCTCTGCGGACATCTTCCAACACTCGCCCTTGGGTGATGTGTTAAACTCATTGAAATCTCTCTCCTTATCAGGAGATTCTTGGCCGAACTATGTCCGGCTTGAGTGGGAAGCGGACGACGAAGAACTACGTTACCCACCCACCACCCACTTGATAGCCACTATCGACGATTTGACCAACACGCTCGATTTCGACTCTGAAGACATCGACGGTATGGACGATGATGCAGGAGAAGAGCAGGAACCACAGCCCACAGGGCGCTGGACAGCCACCTCCTCATACGACATATACATGGTGGATACACCCAAAGACAACAATGGCGATGACAAGAAGGATACAGTCGAGGATAAACCTCCTGAGAAGCAGCCGAAGCACCGACATCAGCGGCGCTGCTCTAAACAATGCCATGGTAAAAACAATGATACCGGCACAAGAGAAAAAACACCTCGGACGATGCCGAAGACAATGAAGATCCCGTAGACCCAGCCATGAAGCAGGACGGGCAAGGAAATGGCAAACACAGTCCAGGGCCGCTGCCCGATCACAGTGATGCTAAAGACACCACTTATCAACCTGTCCCCGAAGAGGAGAACAGTCTGGATGACGATGCATTCATCATCCCGGAAAAATACTTGGAACAAGAGCACCTCCAAAAGAGACTTATTGCTACCGCGAGGAGCTTTAAGAAGTAGAAGCAACGGCTTAAAGCCGCACAGGATACGCTCAACGACAGATGGAACGAAGTGCTCGACACTGAGGAAAAATATGGCAACAATCGCCAAACAAAGAGCTATCCCAAACATAAACTTCTGCCCGAATTCGACGATGAGGCTATCGCGCCCATACCGCCGAAAAACAATACGACCGACCAGTCAGACCGACCACCTTGTGGCCGAGACAGAGCGGCTAACAATGCCGCACACAAACCCGCACCCCCTCCCCATAAAGGAAGGGAGGTCACAGCCAAGTACCAGAAATACAATTTACATGAGCACCTGGACAAAAGAGCTGGCATAACCAGGTCCATCTACGGATCTAGGGAACGTGTTCCTATACAAGATCATGGCCACCAAACCGACTATACCGGTCGCTTACCAGTTCGGAATCAACACCAAACACTACAACCGTCGGACCCACGCCGTGACATAGCCAAATACAGGGGTGCTGCGCACCCCCTGTGCTTCACCGATGAGGTGCTGGATCATGAATTTCCAGAGGGGTTTAAACCCATAAACATCGAGGCATACGGCGGAACGATAGACCCTGCGGTCTGGATAGAGGACTTTATTCTTCACATCCACATGGCTCACAGAGATGATCTCCACGCCATCAAATACCTGCCCCTCAAGTTGAAAGGACCAGCTCGGCACTGGCTGAAAAGCCTCCCCGAAAATTCCATTGGAAGCTGGGAAGAACTCGAGGATGCTTTCAGGGCTAATTTTCAAGGGACTATGTCCGACCTCCAGATGCAGACGATCTAAGTCACATAACCCAACAACCCGGAGAGTCAACCCGTAAGCTTTGGAACAGATTTCTCACCAAGAAGAACCAAATCATCGACTGTCTGGACACCGAAGCCTTAGCAGGTTCAAACACAGTGTCCGGGATGAATGGCTTGCCAGACACCTCGGCCAGGAAAAGCCAAGGACAATGGCAGCCCTAACTACTCTCATGACCCACTTTTGCGTGTGTGAGGACAGTTGGTTGGCTCGTAGCAGCACCAGCGATCCAGGCACATCCAAAATCAGGGATGGCAATGGAAAACCATGACGCAATTAAAACAAACATCGAAACAATGAAGATAGCCCAGACAATACAACGGTAAACGCCGGATTCAGGGGCTCTAGACCCAGTCAATGGAAAAAGTCATTTAAAGGCAGCATAGATGGTCCATCCAGCCTAGATAAAATTCTAGACAGGTCCTGCCAGATTCATGGCACCCCCGATAAACCAGCTAATCACACCAACAGAGAATGTTGGGTCTTCAAGCAGTCTGGCAAGCTCAACGCCGAACACAAAGGGAAGGGGCCGCAAAGCAAAGACGAGGACGAATCTCGCCAGCCGAACACAGGGGGACAATTTTTTTTCCACCGGAGGTCAAAACAGTGAACATGATTTATGTCACTCACATCCCAAAGAGGGAGCGCAAACACGCACTCCGAGACGTATTGCTATAGAGACCGTCGCCCCCAAATTCAACCCATGGTCGGCCTGCCCGATCACCTTCGATCGCAGGGATCATCCGACTAGTATCCGCCATAGGGGTTCGACTGCCTTAGTGCTCGACCCAATAATTGACGGATACCACCTCACCCGAGTCCTCATGGACGGCGGCAGTAGTCTCAGTCTGATATATCAGGACACTGTCCGCAAGATGGGGATAGACCCGTCAAGAATCAACCAAAGCAGCACTACCTTTAAAGGAGTAATACCAGGCATAGAGGCCCGATGCACGGGCTCTCTAACATTGGAGGTTGTATTCGGTTCTCCCGATAACTTTCAAAGCGAAGAACTAATCTTCAACATTGCTCCGTTCCGAAGCGGCTATCATGCACTACTCGGAAGAACGGCCTTCGCCCGTTTTAATGCAGTCCTGCATTACGCTTATCTCAAACTCAAGATGCCCGGTCCACGTGGCGTTATCACGGTCGGCGGAAACACGGAGCGCTCTCTTCGTACAGAAGAATATGTGGCAACCTTTTCGAGCCGAGCAACTCATTGGTCTTCAAGACCGCGGAAACAGCTAAACGTGTTTGGCGCACACCTAGGTGTAGCAGCTCAGATAAACCTAAGCTTGTTTAGCAGCCATGTCCATTAAGAATAGCCCATAAGAAGGTTGTACATGTTTCGCCATGTACATAAATATACACTCAAAATTCCCTGGGTAGCACTGGGGGCACCCCGCACATAAAAAGTCTATAGTTCGGCTTGACCCTATTCAGACTCAAGAAGCTACCTTTCACGGTTCATTAAAACAAACCAACTTTACTCATGGTCACACCAGATTCTTTCGCCTGGTTTTTTCCTTTCTTACAAATGGCCACCATGCTATACCCCTCAAGGATACGGCACAATAGAGACAAAGGCGCAGACGTGCAGCAGGGCCCCATTTAAAGGTTTCCTTTAGATTAAGACCCTGTGTAAACCTTTTTTATTATCTCTTGTTGTTTCATCCTCTCCTGGCACTTAAAATGACCACGAGGGATACCCGCATTATTTGCGAGCTTATGATTCGCTGTACTAAAATGGATGTTATAGCAGCAGCCATCAATGTGTTTTGAGATCTATGCTCTCACCACGGGCGCTCTTTCGTCACGCCGGATTGCCGCACGTACCTTGAAATTCAGGGCTCATTACCGGGGGCTGTATTCAGCCCGGTATATGTTATAAAGTCCGAATACCTTCGGGAGTGTTCGGCGTCGCTAGTTTGGCCTTATATGCATCAGCTCCGAATCATGTCTTTGGTCAAATGTTGGGTTTGCCTGGCTCCTGTGTTTTGCTACCTTATGTTTCCGTTCTATCGGCTAGGTGGTACAGGGAGAACTACTGCGATTGTGCCCTGGTTCATCTAAATGAGCACCTCAGTAGAGAAAGCCGAAAACTGACTGTCATGATAAGGCGAGAGCTGGTCAAACACTCGATGACTTAGTGGAATCTTCGTGATTCCTCCGCATTAATGAAGGACCGGTTTCCCGGTCACATATTGTCGGTGGGAAACGACACCTATGGGATCACAAGAATCCCTACTACGGTTGCGGGGTGCGGGATCATGAGAAGAGCGGGACTAGTAGACAGCACAAAGGGGATTTACCCAGGTTCGGGCCGCAAAGATGGGTAAAACCCTACGATCCTGCTTTGGTGGATGTATTTAGTGTTCTTGAGCTCTTGAACTAGCTCTGGGTGTTCCCAGGTTCCAAAGAGCCGAATCCCTCTCCGGTGCGCCATGGGCCTCCTTTTATAGGCAAAAGGGGCTGCCACAGTGGCACACAGGAGGTGTAAAGTGCTACAGCATTGTGAGCTTATTGCTGGTATTACAGGACAAAGTGCATTTAATGCGAGGCTTAGGTGTCCCTTCACTTTATCGGGGACGGGAGCGAGGCCCGTCCCATCCATCGCCGCTCCTCCTTGCTTCGATACGCGCCCTGGCCAGCGATGCATGCGGTGCCATGTAGGCAGGCAGGCAACTGAGGTGGCGCCATGGTGGAGCCTCCATGAAGGGTTGCATGTTGCCACGCAGGTGCCCGCCCAGCTGGTTGGGTCGGCAGCTGCATGCGAACGGCGGCGGAGACTTGGCTGGCGTGGGCCTGGCAGTGACCCTGCTAGCGCGCCTAGCGAGGGCCTTGCCGGGTGGCCCGGCAAGGGTCTCGCCGCGGCACGCCGTCGTCCCCGGCAAGTACCTTACCGGGGGTTTCATGGGCTTCCTCGGTAAGAACCCTGCCGAGGATTGTTGCCTTCCTATCCTTATTTGATCTTGACTTATTCTTTGTCTTCACAAAGATCTGCATGCCACCATGGAGGTGTCTCCTATGCCCTGTCCCAATGCGTTTGTTTAGCGTTGGTTGGATCGAAGGTGGCTCGCTCAGCTGGTGTGGGCGAGCTGCCCCGGCAAGGGTCTTGCCGGGGCGAGGCTGCCCCGGCAAGGGTCCTTGCCGAGGAAACCTGCTTCGTCCATGCGATCTTTGTGGCCTTGGTCCTTGTCGTTGCTTTGTTTGTCTTGTGCCTTCGACTTCTTTCTCTTGCCCTGTTATGCGTGGCCGTGGCGGGTGGCTCTGACTGCCCGTGCACAAGTAAAAGGGTCAAAAGCAGAGCCCCTACTTTTGTACACCGACAGGAGCTCCCGGGTCTGGGCCATACATAAGTGCAGGATGTTGTTGGGCCAGGCCCATAACGGTGCGCGGGCAGTTGGGGCAGATTTTTACTGTGGTAACTGCTCCGTCCATTGCGCTTCCCCATGACCTACGTTGAACGCGTGACGTGGGGGTCGTGCGCGCGCATGACGGAAGCATGCTGGCGTCATCCCGCGGTGGACAGTAAAGAGGCTGCTTGCGTGTCTCTTTGAGACCGCAGGGCCGCTGCTCATTTACTACCCTCGCTTGGGAACCGTCGCTCCACGCGTCCCACTGCACCTATTCCTTGTTCGCTGCATGCACGATGCATGGCGAATGACAGGCGCGCGGGATGTGGGAAGTCATGCATGTGCGTGGGTCGGTTCCCACGCACCTTCAATGGAGCGGGGAGGGCGGTCGACGGCCCCTCTTGCTGTCACTTCAACGGGCCGGATTGGCCAAGAGGGGGCGGCCGAGCCTCGCCCCTGCCCCTTTGTAAAGAGGGGAGCGGGAGGAACGGTGCCTCTCAATCCTTCGCCATCTGCCTCTCCCCATTCCTACTTCCTCCTCTCTTCTGCCATGGCGAGGGGGCGTGGCGACGCTTCATCGTTGGCGGCGAGGGTCTCGTCTCGACAATGCATCGCCCCCCAAGAGCTTGTAGCGGCAGAGCCGGCCGCGAGAGGGAGGGGGAGAGGGCGAGGTCGAGGCCGTCGTGGCGCTCGAGGGAGAGGAGGACGGGGCGGCAGATCGGCCTCGCCTCCGCCAGCGGCCCCTCCTCCGATGGAGGGCCATGTCGGGGACAACCCTTGCGAGTTTTTTGTCAGGCTGCGCCAGCCACCACATCATCGTATTCTCCTCCCGACTCCATTTGTGTGGGAGATGGAGCTGGATCCGCCACAGGCGTTGCGGCTGCATATGAGGGGTTGCGGGAACAACGACATATGGGCCGATGTCACCTTCCTCGCCCCTCATGTCATGTATCTCCGTCGAGGGTGGAAGACCTTTGCCCGTGTTCACAGCCTGACGCCGGGGCTCGTTCTTCTCTTCAAGTTGATGGAGGACGACCTGCTCTCTGTCAAGGTTTTTGGAGACCTTGGCACTCGTCTAAAGTGCTGCATGGAGAGCTCCTCCGACGATGAAGATTCCTCCTCGAGCAAGAGTGACGAGGAGGACAGTGGCAGCGACAACGAGGGTAGCGGGCGGCAAGATGATGGGTCCGACTAGGCGTCGGGCGCGTCGCTCCGGGGCGGCACTGGCGACTCCATCATCCATGTCGCCGGCTCCTTGAACTTCTCGGGGTCGCCTCCTTGGGCGGCTGGCGTTGGGAGGCTGTGGAAGAGGAAGAGGGCGGGCCGCAAGGCCGTCAAGTCGGAGTACGCGGGCACCGATGCCTTCGTAGCATATTGACGGTCCTGCCGCCTCATCTTCCAGCTCTTCTACCATCATCATCATCACCACCCTCCCTTCGAGGGGGGCCACCGAGAAGTTCTCCTGGTGCTTTTTGCTGCTCATACCTCGCCTAGGCGCCCCTTTTGCCCTTTTGCCTTCTTGTTCCATTTCTCGAGGAGAGGGACAAGAAAGGGATCACGGGCACCTTATCTTTTTTTAGTCTTGTAAGCCTTCGGGCCTTTGTTAACTTTAGAACTTGTAATCCCCTTGCTCATGTTTTTCATTTCGTATGAACTGTACCTGTACGGGATGTTAATTAATGAAAAGGGATGTTTGCCGGGCTTTTCGTTCGCAGGTGAAACCCACGGCAAGGATCGAATCCTTGTTACCATCCAAAGTAAAGGTTTTTCGCCCAGCAACAGGCCTCGCCGTTCCCCCATCTCGCTCGACCTTTCTCATGCTCTTGGCGGAGGCAGGGATGAGATGAGTTTGGGCTCCACGTTCTATCCCCTTGCGGCCGCGACTACGACCAACTTCGGACCCAGGAGATAATCCCTGGGTTCGAAAAGAGAGCACGGTAGCTTGGATATAAAACGAGGTTTCACATACCCCAATTCATAACGAAATGCATGATAGAGGATAAAAGACTTATCTGGACCTGCAGCCCCCGGCAACCTTGGCTTGCCGTGAACAGATCCTTGTATTTGCAGCCCCCAGTAGCCTTGGCTTGCCGGGGTCGGGGCACCGGTCCGTTCCTTTCCTCCAAACAGCTCGGCAGAAATACTTGCGTGTCCTGCGAACCAAAAATGGACAGGAAGAAACAGAGAGATGCATACTCGACCTCTAAGCTAGGGGTTAGCTGCTGCCAAGCACTATCAACCCTAACCGAGGAGGAGACTCAACCTAGCATGCATGCTATAACTTAGGGCGCCAGCGCTTCGTTTATTAGTGCTCAGGGTCTACGCCTGGCTTTGTACAAAGGGTTACATGCCTTGCCGGCAAGGCTTGTACAAAAGGGTGGCTTGCCGGGAGGCTCGGCAGCCGCGCCTTATGGGTAAAACTTGCAAAGATGCTCAATGTTCTAGGAGTTGCTCACTGGAATGGCATCTTCAGTCTCTATGCGGACTGCGCCGGGCCTGGTGACCCGTGTTACCCGATAAGGGCCTTCCCACTTTGGCGTCAACTTGTTGGAATTCTTGGCCGACTGAACGTGACGAAGAACAAGGTCGCCTTCCTCAAAGCTCCGGGCATGAACCTTGCGGCTATGCTAGCGGCGCAAGGCTTGCTGGTAGTGTGCTGCTCTCACAGCCGCCCGGAGACGATCTTCCTCAAGGAGCATTGCGTCATCCTGGCGTAGTTGCTCTTGCTCAAGCTCATCATAAGCGAGCACTCGAGGTGACCCGTATATGAGTTCTGTGGGGAGAACTGCTTCTACCCTGTAAACCAGGGCAAAGGGCGTCTGGCCGGTGGCTCGATTGGCGTTGTCCTGATCGACCAAAGAACCGCCGACAGCTCATCAATCCAGCACCTTCCACTTTTGCGCAGCCTGTCGAAAGTCTTTGTTCTTAAGCCTCGCAGAACTTCAGCATTTGCTCTCTCCACTTGGCCGTTGCTTCGTGGGTGTGCCACAGAAGCAAAACAGACCTTGCTGCCGAGATCTTCAATGTATTGCATGAAGGCATGGCTTGTGAACTGTGTGCTGTTGTCGGTGATGATCCTGTTGGGCACCCCAAAGCGGCAAACTAGTCCCTTAAGAACTTGATGGCTGACTGTGCCGTCACCTTCCTCACTGCTTCCACCTCTGGCCACTTTGTGAACTTGTCGATTGCAATGTACAAGTACTCAAAGCCCTTGACGGCGCGGGGGAAGGGGCCCAATATGTCGAGCGCCTAGACCGAGAAAGGCCAGGAGAGAGGGATGGTTTGAAGGGCTTGGGCTGGTTGATGAAGCTTCTTTGAATGGAACTGGCACGCTTCACACTTGGTTACTAGTGCTGTTGCATCCTGGAGGGCGGTGGGCCAGAAGAATCCTTGCTGGAAAGCCTTGCCGGCAAGGGCCCTTGACCCTATGTGGGAGCCACATATGCCTCCATGTATCTCTGCCAACAACTCTAGTCCTTCCTCTCGGGAGATGCACTTCAATTTCACCCCATTTGGTCTCCTTCTGTACAACACGCTGTCATCGAATTGATACAGAGCAGACCGGCGGGCTACTCTTTCTGCTTCTTCCTGCTCCGCAGGAAGCTCTCCTACTTCGAGGAATCAGACAGTGTGCTATGCCCATGCCGGAGCCTGTGGCTCGACGGCAAGGACTGAAGGCATCTCTTCTGCCGCGGGAGCGGTCGTGTCTACGGCCATGGCCTTAGGCCCTGCCGGAGTTGGTGGCCCCGCGGCAAGGTCGGCATCCACGGCAACACCCCCGCCAGCGGCCCCGGAAGGCTCGAAGGGGAAGTACTTGTTGGGGCTTAGCCTCCTCCGCTTGTTCTGCCCGGCTGATGGTTCAACGGATGGTTGAGTCAGCTGAAGCACAAAAGTACCTGGTTCCACAGATAGCTTGAGGGCAACGCACTTTGACACGTAGTCGGCGATGTCGTTCTCCGTCCGAGGGACGTGCTCCACTTGTATACCGTCAAAGCACTCCTCCAACTTCCTCACTTCATCCACATAAGCTTCCATCAACGGTCTTTGGTAATCTTTGTTGATCTGCCTGACAACGAGTTGCGAGTCGCCCCTGACGATAAGCTTTTTGACTCCAAGGTCCGCCGCGATCCTGAGACCGGCAAGCAAACCCTTGTACTCGGCGGTGTTGTTGGTTGACATCTCCCGGGGAAAGTGCATTTGGATGACGTACTTGAGGTGTTCTCCGGTGGGTGCGACAAGCAGCACACCAGCACCGACGCCTTGTAGTGAAAAGGCCCATGAAAGTACATGATCTAGTTGCCGCTTGTTTCCTTCCCGGGGAGAGTGGTCTCCTATACCTCTTCATTAGGCGTCGAGGTACATTCTGCAACAAACTCCGCCAAGACTCTGCTGTGGATCGTCGAGGTACTTTCAAACTTTAGACCAAAACTTGATAGCTAGAGGGCCCATTCCACGATCCTTCCCGTTGCATCTGGGTTATGTAGTATCCGTTGCAATGGAAGGCGGGTAACCACGGTGATCTCGTGTGCTTGGAAGTAGTGGCGCAACTTCCTCGAGGCCATAAGGAGGCCGAAGAGCAAATTTTGCACACCTGAGTACCTCTACCTAGCTCCCTGCAAGAGGGAGCTGACGAAGTAAATCGGGTGCTGCACCATCTTATTCCTTTGCGCCACTTCACCTGGACGTGCGGGTCCTGCCGTACTGGCATCAATCTTGCCAGGACCGAGCCCTGCCGGGGACTCAGCCTTGCCGGGACCGAGCCCTGCCGGGGAGGGTTCTGGCCCGCCAACCGTTGACTTTGTCGTTGCTGCTGTCTCCCTGTTGACCTCTCTCTGCACCACCAATGCGGCGCTAACCACTTGATTTGTTGCCGCTAGATATAGCAGCAACGACTCTTTTGGTTTAGGCGCAACCAGCACTGGGGCAGAGGAGAGGTACTTCTTCAAGTCTTGCAACATTGCCTCAACCTCTGGAGTCCACTCTACTGGGCCCGTCTTCTTTAAGATCTTGAAAAAGGGGAGGGCACGCTCCGCGGATTTGGAGATGAATCTGCTCATGGCGGCAACGCAGCCAGTGAGCCGACACACGTCCTTGATCCGTCTGGGTGCCTCAATCTGCTCGATGGCCTTAATCTTGTCCGGGTTTGCCTCAATCCCGCGTTGTGACACAAAGAACCCGAGAAGCTTGCCGGACGGGACACCGAAGACACACTTCTCAGGGTTCAATTTGAGGTTGATCTTGCGGAGGTTCCCAAATGTTTCCTCCAGATCCCGCACAAGTGTTGCCTTGTCCTTGGTTTTGACCACTATGTCATCCATATAAGCTTCCATATTTCTATGTAGCTGGGGTTCAAAACCAATTTGGACTGCTCTTGCAAAGGTTGAGCCAGCACTCTTCAACCCGAAGGGCATCCGTAAAAAGCAATACATACCACATGGGGTGATGAATGTTGTCTTTTCCTCATCTTCTTTTGCCATGAAGATCTGGTGGTATCCTGAGTAGGCGTCGAGGAATGATAACAGGTCACACCCAGCCGTGGAGTCAACAATCTGGTCGATGCGCGGTAACGGGAAAGGATCCTTTGGACAAGCCTTATTGATGTCTATGTAATCAATACGCAGCCTCCACTTCTCATTTGCCTTGCGCACTACTACCGGATTGGCCAACCACATCGGATGGAGTACTCCTCTTATCAAGCCTGCCGCCTCTAGCTTCCTGATTTCCTCCGCGATGAACTCTTGCCTCTCCATAGCTTGCTTCCTGACCTTCTGCTTGACGGGCCGCGCATGAGGACAGACAACAAGATGGTGCTCAATCACCTTCCTGGGAACACCGAGGATGTCGGAGGCTTGCCACACGAACACATCGACATTCGCCCACAGGAAAGTGACAAGCTCGCTTTCCTATTTGTTGTTGAGGGTGGAGCTTATGGTAAAAGCCCCACCCGTGCCATCCTCCTTGACGGGCACCTTCTTGGTCTCTGGTGGCGCAGCTCTGGACTTCTTACTCTTGCCGGCAGAGCTCTCTGGCACGTCCTCAACGGCAGCGCAACACCTCGAAGAGGTGCGCTTGCTGGAGTGGGTGCGAGTGTGAGGGGTCTCGCCGGTCTTCTCCCCTCCCGGGGCTCCGTCGGCAGGAGCAGGTGCCTTAGCGGCAGCTGCTGCAACTGCCTCCCGGTAGAGCTGGTCAGCGCAAACCAACACATCTTTCTTGTTAGAGGGGACGATGATGATGTTCATCGGCCTGGGCATCTTCAACATGTTGTAGGCGTAGTGTGAAGCCGCCATGAACTTGGCTAGTGTCGGGCGGCCGAGGATCCCGTTGTAAGGCAAGGGGATCTCGGCTACATCAAAAACAATCCTCTCCGTCCTATGGTTTAGCTCGCCTCCGAAGGTCACGGGCAGCATGACCTTTCCCTTTGGCTGGATCCTCCCCGGGTTAACCCCTTGGAACGTGCCCGTCTACTCGAGGTCTTCATCAGGGATCTGCAGCCTCTTGACCACAACGAGATCAAGTTCAGGCCGGCCCTGCCGTCAACCAACATCTTTGTCACCTTGAGGTTGCGGATTGTTGGTGAAACCAACAATGGCAAGCACCCGACCGCAATAGTGCGGTCAGGGTGGTCCTCGGTGTTGAAGATGATGGGCGTGCTGGACCATTTCAGCGGCTTCCGTGCATCAAACAATGGCTCCACCGCCATGATCTCACGCGCCCACTGCTTGAGTTGGCTATGGGACGTGTGCAGCGAGGCGCCACCATCAACGCACATGGCCTCTGTGGCTTTCTAAAACTCGTGGTTGCCGGACTCATCGTCCTCGTCATGATCATCGTCTTCCTGCTTCTTGTCGTGGCCCCGGGCGGGTCTCTCCTGCTGATTATCCTTGTCGCGGTGGCCTCCTTGGCTGCCACGTTTCTTGCAGGATCCCTCAGCACCATCTTGGCCTTTCTCCTTGTCCCGTCGCTCATACTCGGCTTTCTGCTTCTCAGCGATTAGCTCTACCTGCCGGCAGTTTTGGAGGTCATGGCCCTTGGTGCGGTGGATCTTGCAATACTGCTTGTCGGAGCCTCCTGGCTTGTCGGCAGCCGCCAAGGCCCGGCAAGCGACACACCTGACAACCTCCTTGCCGGGGTCGCTCGCCTTGGTATTCTTGGTGGCGCCGGTGTCGTCGGATCCCTGGACGGCAAGCACGGCCTTGCCCTTGCGTTTCCTGTTACGGCGCCAGCCCTTCTTCGCTGGGGTGGCGTTTTGTTGACAATGGAGTCGGTTTCCGCGCCAGCATCTTCGCCGGGGTACTTCCTTCCCTCTTCAGCGTGAGTGCATTGATCGGCGAGGACATAAAGCTCGACCACATCCTTGACATTGTTCATCGCCAGCTCTTTGCGCATCTTGCGGTTGCGCACATTCTGGTGGAATGCACTGATCACGGTGGCAGGATGAACATCGGGGATGTTGTACTGCACCCGGCTGAACCTTTGGATGTACTCGTGCAAGTTTTCCCCTTCCTTCTGGAGGATGATGTGTAAATCACTCGCCTGGCCATGAGCTTGATGACCTCTGGTAAAGGCGCCAACAAACTCATGGCACAAATCCACCCAAGAAGAGATGGAATCCATCAACAAGTGCATCAACCATGACATAACATTAGGCTTGAGTGCCAATGGGAAGTAGTTGGCAAGCACCTTATCGTCGCGGGCCCCAGCAGCTTGCATTGCGATGGTGTAGATGCTGAGGAACTCTGCGGGTGTGTCTTGCCATTGTACTTCTCGCCAACATCGGGCTTGAACGTACGGTGGGAGGGCCACTAGAACTGCCGCAGCTCACGGGTGAAAGCCAGACAACCCACCTCGTAGGGTAGGCCACTGTAGCCTCCCGGCGCTGGGTGGTCCGTAGCGGGCCCTGCCCGCCTGTCCGACTGGTGGCGCGTGTCACGTCGGTGCTCGATGGTAGTTCGTGCATCCTCATGAACCCGCTCCCGAAGGACTTGACGCTGATCGCGGTTGGTTCGCGGGTCGGACGATGCGATGGAGATATCATCACGAGCATCATCGCGATGGACCGACGCGCGGGGTGGCTGGTGCAGAGGAGGGGAGTACACCATGGCCGCATCGCCTCCGGCTCGGCCTCCACTAGCAGGCGGTGGCTCGACGGAGCGACGACCCATGGGTCCCGCCGGCAGCAACTCATCATTGTTAGCGATGCCGACGAGGCCCCGGACGGTGGCCCTCCATTCGTCAGGCTTCTCCGCAGTGGGAGGGAAGTTGAGAAGTAGCTGTGCGCATGCTAGGGCTTCTGCTGGCGTGGGTGGCGACGAGAGTTGGGTGGACCGCGATACGCTTCTACTTCTAACCACGTTAGAAGGAGCCTCACCACGGCTCCACAGTCGTCCGCCTCCCTCGTCGATGCCTCGGCGCGCACGCTGGCCTTCCTCATCCTGTGAAGGGCGCATGGGGCCCTTCCCAGGATGGCGCGACCGGCGGTGCGCGCTGCTCATTGCGTACGATTTGAGAAGAGCACACCATGGGTGCTGGCGTTGGTGTCTTGGGGGTCATCGTGCCGTTGGTTGGCAGCACGACGACGCCCCTGGAGGGCCCCGCGCCGCCTGCGGGGGCTCGAATCTGTCTCTAGGGCCGGCACCGCGTGGCTCGTCGCCCGTCATACAAACGACACCGCCCATCGGGCTTGGACTATCAGGGCGATGTGGGTGTTCGCGGGCCGCGCCACGGGTCCTCTCCATGACTGGCCCGCTACTGGCCCGCACCGGTGATGGCAGTCCGGTCCCAGACGAACCAACCACCGTGGTCGTCTTCTTTTTAGGAGCCTTGGCGATGATGAACTGCTGGGCCAACTGCTAGACCAAATCCTCACAATCTGGGCTTCCCCTACCTGGCGCGCCAAAGATGTCGGTGGGAAATGATACCTATGGGATCACAAGAATCCCTACTACGGTTGTGGGGCGTAGGATCATGAGAAGAGTGGGACTAGTAGACAACACACAGGGGATTTACCTAGGTTCGGGCTGCAAAGATGCGTAAAACCCTACGATCCTGCTTTGGTGGATGTATTTAGTGTTCTTGAGCTCTTGAACTAGCTCTGGGTGTTCCCAGGTTCCAAAGATATGAATCCCTCTCCGGTGCACCATGGGCCTCCTTTTATAGGCGAAAGGGGCTGCCATAGTGGCACATAGGAGGTGGAAAGGTGCTACAGCATTGTGAGCTTATGGCTGGTATTACAGGACAAAGATCATTTAATGCGAGGCTTAGGTGTCCCTTCACTTTATCAGGGGCGGGAGCGAGGCCCATCCCGTCTGTCGCCGCTCCTCCCTGCTTCGACACACGCCCTGGCTAGCGATGCATGCCGTGCCATGTAGGCAGGCAGACAGCTGAGGTGGCGCGGTGGTGGAGCCTCCACGAAGGGCTGCATGTTGCCACGCAGGTGCCCGCCCAACTGGTTGGGTCGGCAGCTGCATGCGAACGGCGGCGGAGACTTGGCTGGCATGGGCCTGGCAATGACCCTGCTGGCGCGCCTGGCGAGGGCCTTGCCGGGTGGCCCGGCAAGGGTCTCGCTGCGGCACGCCGTCGTCCCCGGCAAGGACCTTGCTGGGGGTTTCGTTGGCTTCCTCGGTAAGGACCCTGCCGAGGATTGTTGCCTTCCTATCCTTATTTGATCTTGACTTATTCTTTGTCTTCACAAAGATCTGCATGCCACCACGGAGGTGCCTCCTGTGCCCTGTCCCAATGCATTTGTTTAGCGTTGGTGGGCTCGAAGGTGGCTCGCTCAGGTGGTGTGGGCGAGCTGCCCCGGCAAGGGTCCTTGCCGGGGAAACCTGCTTCGTCCATGCAATCTTTGTGGCCTTGGTCCTTGTCGTTGCTTTGTTTGTCTTGTGCCTTCGGCTTCTTTCTCTTGCCCTGTTATGCATGGCCGTGGCGGGTGGCTCTGACTGCCCGTGCACAAGTAAAGGGGTCAAAAGCAGAGCCCCTACTTTTGTACATCGACACGTATGTAAATGCACCATATTCGGATAAACGCGGACATACCAAGGGCAATATAGTAGCCCCACTGTCAAACTCCTATGGCTAAGTGAAAGTGTTAAAGCTCTATAGTCCGATTGCCTCATTCGCCGCAGTACCACCTCCTTAATGGACCAAGACGTTGGGTCAAGTGTGATTACGTGCTTTGCCGAACACCCCCGCGTTATATGCGAGGGGGCTGAAGACGACTACTGCAAACTTTCAGGTTATATACATATATACATAAACAGCTGCACAGGAGGCACTAAAATACTTTACGGGCAAAAGCATAAATATAGCCTTTATTATCATAAGCATTGTTTTTACAATTCGAATACATGTTATTCGAACATGATATTTTTTGAGCACTGAGCCTCTATTAAGCGGGCACCCTCTAAGACTTCTTCGAAATAGTGCTCTGGCAGGTCCTGGCCCCCGGGTGGACACCTTGTTGCAATATCGGTGGCCTTCATCTTCGCCCAGTACGTCTTCACGTGGGCAAGGGCCATCCGCGCACCTTCTATGCATGCCGACCGCTTGACAGCGTCGATATGCGGCACCGCACGAACAAATCGTTGCACCAAACCGAAATAACTATCCGGACTTGGTTCCTCAAGCCACAGGCGGTCCACGACAGCCATCATGGCAAGTCCGGATAACCTATGGAGCTCTGCCCATTCGACCATCTGCTCGTTCAATAGCAGTGGACGCCTTGGCATGCTAAACTGTGACCAGAACAGTCTTTCCACTTCATAGGCCTCTTGGTCCTAGAAAAACAGCGTCACATCAGCAGCACTCTTTGGCAGATCCAAATATCGGTCCGGAGAACTCCACATTTGATCAAGCGGGGCATAGTTCGGATCGCTGAATTTTGTTCGCAACAAAAAGGGATTTCCAGCCACAATCTCCCCGGCTTGCCAGAGCTCCTCCCGAGCCGCTTTGTCCTCAGACCAGATTTCCTTTGCCGCTTGTAAGGACTTCTCAACGTCAATCGTTTTTGCTCGGTTCTCTCTCTCGAGAAGCTCATACCGGCAGACGGCATCCTTTAGCTCAAGCGCCATATTGGCTATTCTCTCCTCACTCTGGCGATGAGCAGCCTATTCGGCTTTTAATTCACCAATTGCCTTCTCGGCAGCTGCGTTGTTTATCCTGGCTTGCTCCTTGGCCCGGGCAAGCTCAGCTCGAAGGTCTCCACGGCGGCAGCACCATCTGTAGTTAAGCATGTTATAAATTCCAGCATCATGCTCCTAGTTATACTTACTGACCGCCCCAATGACATACCTTGCGCCTCGTCAAGCCGCTTGTTAACAAGCTGATGTCATCATCCGCCCCATCCAGCTACCGCTGCAGTTCGGCCAACTCAGCAGCCCGGGCAGTTGCCGGGGCTGCAGCCGCCATTGTACAAAAAATGGCAAAATTATTCCCTGAGCTTGTTTATCTTTTTTGATCCTCTAATTGCCCCATTTGGATGGCAACCAGAGTCTTAGGGGCTACTATCTATACACGGTGCACCTTGTGTTTTCGGTACAATTTAAAAAGTTATGTACCTCGAAGCCTCTTAGCGGGCTCATGAAAGCTTCATTCAGTCCGCTTTTTGCGGACGAAATCCTCTTAGTCACCGTACCCATTAAGGTACAATGTTCCTCTGAGACTGATGCTTGCTGCAGAAGGCCTGTCAGCATATCCGGCTGTATATCAGATAGTTCAGGGCTTTTGTTTTCTATCTCTCTAGGAGCCGAACACCCCGGACCTCGGGCGGTCGAAGAACCACCTTCTGGCCTTATCCTCCTTTGCGGGTTGGGAGAGATCCTCCGGGACGACACCTCGGGGTCGTCCGCCCTATGGGGCGGGGAAGTATGAGGAGGCGTTTCGCTCTCCATCATCTCCAGAAGAAGATTCCCTGAGGACGAAGATTGTTGAGGAAGGCTATAGGCCGAACTACAAAACATGCGTTTCAAAAATTACTCCCACAAACAGGAAAAGAACGGGGTATGCTTACAAAACGCCCTTGTTCACTTACGACTCGGCTAATGGCTAGCCCCCTTGTGGGCGCTGTGTGGCAACATTGCACCCCAGATCAGGGCTCCCTGATAGGGATTTCTTCCCTCGCTTGGAGGCCTCTGCCTTCAAGTCTTCGAGGGCGGCCCTTTTCTTCTCGTGGGGGGAGGGAACATTAGATTCTCCTCCCCGTTCGTCCTCCGACACGGAGTTCCAACTTCCCTAGATATGGTGCGCGACGTACCTCCGGTATGGAGGCCACTTTTGACCTCCCCGCTCCTCTCCTTGTCTTCTCCCGATGGCACTTGATAAGGCGCACGAGCCAGCATTCTGGTTAAAACTGGATCCGTTGAATCTTAGGGAAGAGGGGCCGAACACCTGATCCTCTCTGCCTTCTTTATCTAGCCCTGGCCGAGGATGGTCTTTCAGAATAAAGTTATGATAAACATAACGGTAATATGTTTGGTTGTTGAGTACTTACTGGGGTATCTGGATGGTTGCAGTCGAGGCCCGCATCCTCTGTAGTGTCCAGACACTTTTTTCGTGATCCGAAGACTAATTTATACATCCCTTCGAGCGTCATGCCGAAGAAGTGATGAACGGTTCATGGTCCTTCCGGGTTGAACTCCCACATATGGAGAGGTTGTCATTGGCATGGTAGGACCCGACGGACCAGCATTACTTGAATTACTTTGACAAGACTGATGTCCTTCTCGATGAGATCCTGAATGCGGCTTTGCAATGTCCGCATGTCATCAAGCGATCCCCAGTCTAGCCCCTTGTTGACCCATGATGCAAGCTGTGGCAGAGGACCAGATCAGAAGGCGGGGGCAGCCGCCCACTTTCTACCTTGGGGTGCTGTAATATAAAACCACTCCTGCTGCCATAGGTCGGAAACTTCCGGGAAGGAACCCTTTGGTCATAAAACATTGGTACCTTTGCTTATTATAGCACCTCCGCACTCCGCGTGTCACACGTCGATTATATTCGGCTTCACATTGAAGGTCTTAAGCCATAAGCCGAAGTGTGGGGTGATGCGGAGGAAGGCCTCACACACGACAATGAACGATGAGATGTGGAGGAAGGAGTCCGGAGCTAGATCATGGAAATCTAGCCCGTAATAGAACATGAGCCCTCTAACAAAGGGATGAAGACCGAAGCCTAGCCCTCGGAGGAAGTGAGAGATAAATACGACACTTTCATTGGATTTGGGAGTAGGGATAACCTGCCCTTGAGCAGGAAGCCTATGAAGGATTTCCGCTGTCAAGTACCTTGCTTCCCTAAGCTTCGTGATGTCCTTCTCTGTGATAGAAGAGGCTGTCCACCTGCCTTGAAGGCTGGGTCCGGACATGGTCGGAGGTCCGAAGCGCTTGGACTGAACCTTGGGTGTTGTAACTCGAGGTGGGAGAAGGGAAGGATTAAGCGTGGAAAGAAAAGGACAGGTCTTAGCCTCTTTATAAAGATGATGAATGTCAAGCGTCCTCCGCGTGGCCTTTGAAACTTGCATAATACAAGGAATCATACCATTGGGGCGGTTGGGTTACCCACGCCCGTATTGATGAGAATCCCGTAATAAGGGGACATGATCTCTGCTTCGACAAGACGTGCCAATAAAACTGCCGCGCAGAACATGGAGTAGCAGGTTGGAAAAACGGTTTGAATAATGACCGGGCCACAGCGTGATGTCACGCTATGGAAAGGTTGTCAGCAGATTAGATTCGTGGAATATTGTACTCTCTATAGTGGTATGTGGAATTTGTTTTGTAGAGTCAGACACAATTCTTGTGTTCAAGATCTACTTTGGAGTATTTGGAGAAACAACCCGCCTTGCAATGCCGAAGACAATTTGCGCGCCGGACTTATCGTCATTGAAGCTTGGTTCAGGGGCTACTGAGGGAGTCCTGGATTAAGGGGTCCTCGGACAGCTGGACTATATGCGTATGCCGGACTGTTGGGCTATGAAGATACAAGATAGAAGACTTTGTCCCGTGTCCGGGTGGGACTCTCCTTTGCGTGGAAGCAAGCTTGGTGATTCGGATATGTAGACCCCCTTCTCTGTAACTGACTCTGTGTAACCCTAGCCCCCTCCGGTGTCTATATAAACCGGAGGGTTTAGTCCGTAGGACGAGAACAATCATAATCATAGGCTAGCTTCTAGGGTTAGCCTCTACGATCTCGTGGTAGATCAACTCTTGTAATACTCATATCATCAAGATCAATCAAGCAGGAAGTAGGGTATTACCTCCATAGAGAGGGACCGAACCTGGGTAAACATCATGCCCCCTGCCTCCTGTTACCATTAGCCTTAGACGCACAGTTCGGGACCCCCTACCCGAGATCTGCCAGTTCTGACACCGACAACCACCTCCACTCCAGTCGCCCTATCCGTCACCGTGGACCTTTGGCATGCTCGGCTGGGACATCCGAACTCCGCCACCCTTCGTCATATTCTTAGGACTTTTTCACTCACGTGTAATAAAACCGATGATTATACTTGTCATGCTTGTCGCCTCGGCAAGCATGTTCCTCTTCCGTTTAGTGCTTCCTCATCGGTCGCATTGTATCCATTTGAGTTGATTCATAGTGATTTATGGACATCTCCAGTTGCTAGTAATACGGGTTTCTTATACTATCTTGTCCTACTTGATGATTTTTCGCATTATGTGTGGACCTTCCCATTGCGGAGAAAATCCGATGCACTCTCTGTTCTCACTATGTTTTACTCCTATGTTGCTACGCAGTTTGGGCATCCCATTCATGCATTGTAGACTGACAATGGGAAGGAGTTCGGTAACACTGGGGTTCGCACCCTTCTTGCCACACATGGCATGATTCTTCATCTCACCCGCCCATATACCTCCCAACAAACTGGTCGCGCTGAACAGATTCTCCGCACTCTAAATGATTGTGTGCACACCCTTCTCTTCCATGCTAACATGATATGTCTCCAACGTATCTACTTTTTCTCACGCTTTTCCTCTTGTTTTGGACTCTAATTTGCATGATTTGAATGAAACTAACCCCGGACTGACGCTGTTTTCAGCAGAACTACCATCGTGTTGTTTTTGTGCAGAAATAATAGTTCTTGGAATGGAATGAAACTTTGCGAGGATTTTTTATATCAATAATAAGAATTTCTGGAGCCAAGACCAGTCGGAGAGGGTCACCTGGGTGGGCACAACCCACCAGGGCGTGCCCCCCTCTCCTGGCGCGCCCAGGTGGGTTGTACCCACCTGGTGGCCCCATAGATGACCCCCCTGATACTACAAAATCACATATTTCCATAAAAAAAGCAGGGAGAAAAAATTATCGCGATCCACGAGACGGAGCCACCGCCAAGCCCTATTCTTCCTCGGGAGGGCAGATCTGGAGTTTGTTTGGGGCTCCGGAGAGGGGGATCTTCGTTCTTCATCATAACCAACCCATCTCCATCGCCAATTCCACGATACTCCACACCGGGAGTGAGTAATTCCTTCATAGGCTCGCTGGTCAGTGAGGAGTTGGATGAGATTGATCATGTAATCGAGTTAGTTTTATTAGGCCTGATCCCTACTATCCACTATGTTCTTAGATTGATGTTGCTATGACTTTGCTATGCTTAATGCTTGTCACTTTGGGCCTGGGTGCCATGAACTCAGATCTGAACTGTTTATGAATTCATCATTTTATCCATGTTTCATATCCGATCTTGCAAGTTATAGTCACCTACTACGGTTATGATCCGACAAACCCGGAGTGACAACAATCGGGCCCACTCTCAGTGATTACCGTAGTTTGAGGAGTTCATGTATTCACTATGTGTTAATGCTTTGTTCCGGTTCTCTATTAAAAGGCTTAGTTTCCAATATGGACCCCGCTGCCACGGGATGGTAGGACAAAAGATGTCATGCAAGTTCTTCTAATAAAGCACATATGACTATTTACAGAATATATGCCTACATTATATCGATGAACTAGAGCTAGTGCCGTATCGCCCTAGGTTATAACTGTCACATGATGAATATCATCCAACAAGTCACCGATCCAATGCCTAAAATTTATCTTATATTGCTCTTGCTAAGTTACTACTGTCGCTACTACTATCGTTACTACTACAATATCACTGCAATCACTGTTACTTACCATTACTATTGCTGCTATCATCAAAACTATCATACTACCGTGCTATTTGCTGCAGATAATTAATATCTAGGTGTATTTGAATTGACAACTCAGCTGCTAATACCTTCAAATACTCTTTGGCTCCCCTTGTGTTGAATCTATAAATTTGGGTTGAATACTCTACCCTCGAAAACTGTTGCGATCTCCTATACTTGTGGGTTATCAAGACCTTTTTATGGCGCAGTTGCCAGGGAGCATAGCTATATTTGTTGAGTCACTTGGGATTATTATCATATTATCACTATGAAGAAACTTAAGGATGCTAAGACTACGAGTTTTTGCTCAAAGGCGAGGGGAGATAGTTGTGCTGGTTGTGTTTTCAGGGAATGAACTATTGCACAAGCTGAAGAATTATTAAACAACATATTGAAAAAATATAATGATTGGACTATTCCTGAACCACCGCCTAAACCCACTCCGAAGAAGAGGGGTATATTATATCTCAGTCCTGAAGATATGCAAGGGGCAAAGAAATCTATGAAGGAAAAAGGTATTAAAGCTGAGGATGTTAAAAATTTACCACCTATCGAAGAAATACATGGGCTTGATACACCACCACTGCCAAAGATGGTAGAGGTAAATTCTCTTATTAAGTTCAATGAAAATGATAATCCTCACAATATGCACCCTAGCCAATGCCTTTATGAGTTTGAAAACTACATTAGAAAACAAGACCACTTCAATGCAAATGTTATGAAACAATTGAAATATAATTCTGATATGATTACTCGCTTGAGTGACTTGTTATTTAGAATCTCAAATGATGTTAAAGGTGTTGGAAAACATGCTTCTATGGTTCAAACCCAGTTAGAACAAGTTGCTAAATCACAAAGGGAATTACTTGATGAAATGAATCATAATATACATGACTTTGCTGTTAGAGTTGCAACTAGAGGAGGTAAAATGACTCAGGAACCACTTTATCCCGAGGGACACCCAAAAAGAATTGAACAAGATTCGCAAAGAAATAACACTAGTGCACCTAGTCCTTCCAAAAAGAAAAAGAAAAAGAAAAATGATAGGACTTCGCATGCTTCTAGTGAACCTGAAATAGACAAACCTCCTGATAATGAAAATGAAACTTCTATCTCTGATGCTGAAACTCAATCTGGTAATGAACACCCACCTAGTGATAATGAAAAAGACAATGATGAAGTTCATAAAGAACCAGATAATGATGCTGAGATAGAACAACCTGTTGATCTTGATAACCCACAACCTAAGAATAAAATATATGATAAAAGAGACTTTGTTGCTAGAAAACACGGTAAAGAAAGAGAACTGTGGGTTCAAAAACCTATGCCTTTTCCACCCAAGTCAACTAAAAAGAAAGATGATGAAGAATTTGAACGCTTTGTTGAAATGTTGATGCCATTCTTTTTGCGTACCCGCTTGACTGATATCCTTAAAATGCCTCCTCATGCAAAGTATATGAAAGACATCATCACAAATAAGAGAAAATACCGGAAGCTGAAATCTCCATTATGGTTGCTAACTATACTTTTAAAGATGGAGTACCTAAAAAACTCAGTGATCCGGGTATACCAACTATACCTTGCTCTATCAAAAGGAATTATGTGAAAAATGCTTTGTGTGATTTAGGAACTGGTGTTAGTGTTATGTCTTTCTCTTTATATAAAAGACTTGACTTGAATAAACTCACACCTACTGAAACATCTTTGCAAATGGCTGATAAATCAACTGCCATACCTATCGGCATCTATGATGATGTGCCCGTTGTTGTTGATAATGTTACTATTTTGACTGACTTTGTTATACTTGAGATGCTCGAGGACGACAACATGTCGATTATCCTTGGTAGACCCTTCTTGAATACTGCAGGGGCTGTTATTGATTGCAATAAAAGCAAGATCACTTTTCATATTAATGGTAATGAGAATATGATGCACTTTCCGAAGAAACAATTCCAAGTGAATGGTATTAATGTTATTGAAAAATCTCCAACAATCACTATTGGAAGTTTTCAAATACCTCTACCTACTATCAAAAAGAAATATGAAATTCTTATTGTTGGGGAAATGCATATCCCCATTGAGGTAACTTAGTGATTTACGAAAGTTCTTCTGTTTCATGCTAATCGAAAGTGGTTGTTAATAAGACCTGATCAACCTTATTAATGAATCATTTTTGAACGGTATGAAGTTGATGAATTTAGTAAGCACTACCTTCTGTCCCTACCTTTTGTTTTCTGTTTTTACTAGTTAAATAAAATAAAATGCCATGTTTTGTCTATTTTCTAAATTTCCCGTGCAATAAAAAAAGGACCCAAAAATAAAAGTTCTCAGAATGCTCTAATTTTTTTTCACGATTTTTTCTGAATATTTCTGTTTTTTTGGTGCAAATAATCCCAAAGGGAGGTGCACCAGGTAGGCACAACCCACCTGGGTGCGCCAGGACCCCCAGGCGCGCCCTGGTGGGTTGTGGTCCCCATGTGGGCTGTAACAGCCTTGATTTTGGCCCTTTTCTTTTTCTTTTGATTTATTTGGTTTTTGCTCTGTTTTTCTTTTTGGAGTGGTTCTGTGGCCTTGCCACCTGGGAAATCATCCTCATTCCCCCTCCCAAGTGGCTCATCATTCTCAAAACCTTGCCTAGATCATGTCACTTCACTCCTTGACCAAACCCTAAAATTCTTTTCTAGGGAAAATTCCTTTTTCATTAAAGGAATAACCATATCTGCCCTAGGTTGTGAAGCAACCTATATTTCTGTCCATCCAAAAATCCCCAAATAATTCTCATAATTCCTTTGGGTCATATATAGCTCAAATATGCCCAAACATTTACTTGGCCAGTTCAAAAATAATTCCCCAATAATTATTCTTCATTTCTGTCCAGTGTGGTTGTTTGTGAAGGAATTACCACCTATATTTTCTTGATTGCTCCCCAACTCCTTGGGCATGCTTATATGTCCAAATAATTGTCTCATTCACAAGTTCAACTCTATTTGCCTAGCCAATCTTCCTCACCAATTTTTCAAAGTTTCTGTCAAACAGAAGCCATTGTGAAGGAAGTACTAGATAGGAATATCCAAATGAGTTGTACTTTTGCACACTCCTTAATGTGCTTATATGAACCCCCTCCACCCATTTGCAGCCCCATCCAATCATCTATGTGAGCACATGAGCCAATCTTTGATTCTGGCAATATCTTCAAGTTGTGAAGCAAGTGTATTTTATATTGCTTCAAAAATCCTGATAAATTACCAGATCATTCTTATACCCATAAAACATATCTCCACCCATTTTGGGCATATTTCATCAAGCCATTATCCCTCTAGAATTTTTGCAAGTTTCTGTCCAGAGGAGATGCTTGTGAAGGAAGTACCATTTTGGTTTGTCTCATCATCTTCATATGATCAAATAACCCTGCCTTGCTCAAACTCAGCTCAATCCAATAAACCATGTGAGTGCATCATCCAAATCTCATTTATGGACCATTTTTGCAGTTGCAAAGCAACTATATTAAACCTTGGTCCATTTCTCCTCAAACTTACCAGGATGAAAGTCCTTCTTTACCTTAACCTCGCAGACAACTCCATTACTCCCAAAACCCTTCCTGTTGATCACCAGTGCTCCCCCAAGTTTACTGCAGTAAACTTCAGAGGGTGATAACCATTTAACCATAGCTGTTTTAACCAAACTACCACCTCAGTTGCAACCTACCCAGGAAGGACTAACCCCTAGACATCAATCGCCAGCCATTTGGCTCTTCTTGATGCCAGTCTGCGCGGTGACCACCTCCCTGGCATGCCATGGACGCAAGCTGAATGGATTATTTTTCGGGCCCCTCCCCCTCTCGTCGTCTTTGCGCTCGTGAGCATGTCCAGCAGCAAGCTCTCGTCATCGCTGTTCCTCCTGGAGCCATCCCCCCTCCGTAAGCCCTCCGTCAGTGCTCGTCACCGCGCGCCCACGGGCGCACTATGGCCGACTGAGCCTTAATGGCGCCGTGGCTTCTTCCTTCTCTTGTCCCCGAGCTTTGCTCGTCTCCGTGACCTCTGTGGCTCGTCCGTTGTCTCCCTCATCGCGTTCCTACGCCTTCTCGTGATCGCTGCCATCGCCAGGGACTCGGCCGGACATGCCAGGCGGCACCCGAGCCCGTGCCTCTCGCTCCGGCTATTTATAGCCCCTCCCCTCGCCTCCCAAGCATCCCAGCAGCCTCTACCCACTCCCCCACGACTCCCTGACCACTAGGCCGAGCTCCATAAGCTCTCCTCGACCCCCGTAGCCGCCATGGCCGCTGCCCCCTCCGGTCTAAATCCACCTGAACCAAGCCCTACCCCTCCTCCCTGACCTCACCACTCTCTTCCTGGTGCTCCGGCGGTCCGCCCCACATCTTCAACCTCTTGCCGGAGTGCCCGAGTGGCCATGCCCCAAGTCAAACCGCCATCGGAGCCGTCTTTGTCCCCTCTTCGCCGTGGTTACCCTGCTCCCCTCCGGCGTCTCCTCTACGCGGGGATGGGTGCGGCGGGCCATGCTGAGCACGCCAGTGGCCTTGGCTCGGCCTAAGGTGGCCGGAGCCAGCCGGACCGCCGCTGGCCTCGCCCTGCTCCCTCTCCTCTGTTCCTGTCGGGGGAGCAGCGGGAGGAAGAAGGAGCCAGGCCAGGTGGCCCCCCCCGGCCCGTGGGCCCCACCAGTCAGTGGCTGAGGCGTTGAGTCGGCCTACTGACATGGATAAGTGGACACGGCTTTTGCCGTGTACACTTTCATCCACCGAAAGCGTATTTCCCTGAGTGCGCGTTCTGTTTTTCTGTTAAGGGCCTGTTTGTGATGATTTTTATTACGAAGAGGTCCCTGGGAGAAAAACAGCTATAACTTTTTAACCATAGCTCCAAATGAGGTGATTCCAAAGCCTACTTCTTCGTTTTGTCGAGCCCGTTCTGATGGAATCATTTTCATGTTGTTTTGACACTGTGAAAATGACCATTTTTCCCTTGCACTTATTCAGCCCTCTCCGAGAGAGAACGTTTTCCGGCGATTCGTTCCGCGAGTTTCTCGCATTTTCGCCCGGTGATTTCTTCCACCCTAGGCAAGCCACAATAACCACTTGAATGATAGTCATGTAGTAGCCATGGTTTTCAACTTGAACCTTTATTAAATGTTTGCTTGTTGAAAAGATGGTTATCGTTGTTCTGGTGATGTTTAGAGTTGCATGTTCACTTTTGTGCTATGTTGTCTTGTACTCTGTTATTTTGTTCTACCTGCTAGTATTTCCTGTCATATGTTTATGCTTGCTAGTAGTACATGTTGATGTTGGTGATGGTCTTCGGTGCATGACTGCCGTCTGTCCCGAGTACCATTGTTATGCATGTTCCATTGCATCCAGTTGGTTTAATGCTTGCACGATGGCATTGTTGATATGTTCTTGCATGATATTTATTGTTGATGCTAGTGGTCATGCTATGTTTCGGAGAAGTATGTACTGGTGATGTTCATGCTAGTCAGTATATCATGCTCAGTGGATATGATTCATTGTTGATGTGGTGGATAGTTATGTGATACCCTCATGATTATGTTGATATGATGTTCATGCATTGTAATTTGCTTCATGTTATTTTATCATGGCTCAACATATTTGCATTCAATTTGAACTGGATTAAATTGAACTTGAACAACTGTTGGCTGAGTCATGGTGCCGCTGAATCGAGCTGACCAGTGCAACCATGCTTGCCGGTATGGGACGGCCCTAACTGGGACTATTGTCATGCCTCTCTCTGGTGCCTCCAACGAGGGAAGGTTATGGGCGCGCGCTACCCTGATCAGGTAGGCGGACATAAGCCTTGTGTTCCCGTAGTTGTTATAGCCGGCGGGTCCCCGTTTGGGACCATTTATTGTTTTGGCCACGACGGTGGTCGTTGTGTCTTTGGTAGACACGGGGCCACCCATGACTTAGCCCAGTGGGGAGTGAGTCGGAGTGGCCGGGGGAGTGTCATGGCAGTAGGACGGTTTTGTCGGTACGCCGTTGGTCCACCCGAATGGGAGTGCGAGGCCATGCGTTCCATAGTGTGGGTACAGTGTACTAACCTCTGCAGAGTGTATATTAAATCTATCGATAGCCGCGCCCGCGGATAAGGGCCTAGTTCGTGTCAGTCACATTGTCAGTCAACAGTATTAATAATAACTTGATTAATGACAACCCCGGTTCGATGATGAGATAAGTTGGTTGTGATCACCGGAAAGATCACCGTTTGAGACCAAGTGTTGGTCATGGTTGTGATCGCCGGAAAGATCACTGTGGTATCAAGGATACAGAGTTGTTGGATATTCGTGATGTTGTGCGAGAATCGTGGGTAAAGATCAAGCTCCTTGTGGTCATTTAATGATCGCTACGGTATTGTTCATACCAAGCTTGATTTGATCCTGAGATGATCGTGTGATGTCCGAGGTTGGTAAGTGATGCATGTGACAGTTACCAGGTAACCCGAGCGGAATAAGTGGTGCATGTAATGTCATCATGTTGCATGCTAGTATCGTCATGTCATGCTCATATTGTTCTAGTTGTATCCTTTTTATGTTGGTCATGCCATGTTATTCTGATGATCGCATGATAATTCCTGTTTAACCTGTAATTGCCATGCTGTTGTCTGTCTTGAATGCTTCTGTTTATTGTGAGCTTGCAAGTACATTCAATGTACTGACCTGGCGTGGCATGCCAGTTTGCAGGTCATGCCGGATTTGATTGCTTGCTTGTCGTGGTTTCCGTTCGTGCGAGCTAGATCGTGTCCCAGCCAAAGTCCCTGCGGAGTGGAGTTCACTACCTTCGTCATTGTTCCGCTGCTAGAAGATTTCCAGTGTTACGAGTTGTTTCGCTGCTAGCATAGAGCAAGTGTAGTATCGCAGTCATAGTGTTGCTGTGCCGATGTGAACCTTTGTAGCATCAGACCTTTGTATTATTATTCTTGTAATAAGGTCTGATTTGTTCTATGTCAAGCAGTGCCGTATTCCAGAAGACTTCTCCTTGATCTCTGGGCTGGAATACGGGGCGTTCCGGTTTCTTTGAGCCGGGGTGACACAGGCTTGGTATCAGAGCAGGTCTGGCTGTAGGACGCCCTAGTCAGCGCGAGCGGTAGAAACCGGTAGAAATCGATAGTATAGAGTCTGGATTGTTTATTGCATTTGGTTGATGCATTTGTTTGTTGCATAACATGCATATAGCCTTAGTATTTGTGATAACGTTTTATCTGGTGAGTGTAGCTGGCATCGGTTCAGATCCACTACAGTTCAGCCTCTGCATTTCGCCAGTTCCTTTTTCTTTCAGTGTTTGGTGTCATTTCTGTCCCAGCAGAGTGATGCCAAGTGATCCCGACACTGTTTGCAAAAATGGTGTGCAGGTATCATGCCGATGTCTTTCTTTCAGTCCCGTCTATCGTTTTGGTGATGGACATGCTTCTATCCCGGATCATTCTTTTATTTTGCCGTGTTGGCAACCCTAATGATCTTAGTCATCAAGAAAGCACTACAAAAAAAAGATACATATGTGACATTTTGGGCCAAACGATTTTATTTTTCTGTCATACATATGACACTTCTATGACGATAATTTTGACAAAACCCGGTATCATCATAGATGTGGTGGGCTCATACTTCTATGACAAAAAATCATGACAGAAAATGGGCTTTTCGTCCTGGGCGGGCCGGGGACGCAACTGCATGACATTCTTTGGGCCGTCCATGACGGAAAAAACCGTGGTAGAAACGAGCGCGAGGAAAATTTCAGGGAGTTCCCGGTTATGGTGGGTGGTCGGGGGCCGAGCGATGCGCGTTTCTCTCGTACACGTATGCACGCGTGTGCGAGGTGTTGGCTCTAACTGAACCCAAGCGAGGCGTTGGGCTCTAACTGAACCCGAGCGATTGCACTGCAAGCTACGCGTTACTGAACCCGAGCGATCGATCGATGGCTGTTAACTGAACCCGATCGAGCGATTCCTTCGCTACTGCTGCTAACTGAAGCCGATCGATTGTATGAACAGTGAGCGTTGCAGGGGGGGAGGGGGGTTGGATGAACAGTGAGCGGTGGCGTTGCCTCTTGATGAACAGGACCCCCGTGGTGTGGAGGACTGGATGAACAGTAGACGATGGAGGGGTGCCCGTGGAGGGGTGGTTGAACAGGACCCCGTGGTGTGGAGGGCTGGATGAACAGTAGATGGTGGAGGGGTGCCTGTGGAGGGGGTGGTTGAACAAGATCCCGTGGTGTGGAGGGCTGGATGAACAGTAGACTATGGGGGGGTGCCCGTGGAGGGGTGGTTGAACAGTAGCCGGTGGAGTAGCGCACGGTGGAGGCTGGACGAACAGGAGCCCGTGGATGAACAGTCGCAGGTGGAGGCTCGAGGAGGTCGACGGTGGATGAACAGTAGCCCGTGGAGGCTGGAGGAGGTCGACGGTGGAGATGAACAGTATCCCGTGGAGTCCCGTTTTGCGGTACACCACACCCCTCCCGATGAACAGGACCCCCGTTTCGACCGTAGCGCTCCAACACAAGTCCGTTTTGTCCATTTTGCGGTACGCCACACCCCTCCCGATCAATAGGACCCCCGTTTCGACCGTAGGAGGTCCGTTTCCTCCGTTCTGCGGTACGCCAGGCCTCGTTTCCATCGCCTGTTCCATCCAAGCCCTCTCGATGAACACGACCACGCATTCCATTCCAACCTAGCCGGTTGGCTCCCCATGAACACGACGACGACACTGTTTCTCCGTTCCGACCCAGCCAATGTACACGAGCCCTGGCCGTACGTATATATGCGCGAGTAGGCATTTGAGACCCCGCCCGTATGTACACATACGTGGCCATATTTTCTTTCTTGCGCACTGGCTGCTATACGTATGTGTACATGCTACGTGCGCGCCTCTACTACGACACGAGCGCGCCTCTACTACGACACATGCGCGCCTCTACATCCACCAGTATGTACGTACACGTTCGCGACCAGAATGACAACGCTACGTACGCTTTGACCAGGTGGGTCCCGACTGTCAGGCACTACCTTGCGTGCGAAGATGTAGCTGGTGGTTCCCAGCAGTCAGGGGGGCGAATCATTTTGTTTTTTTTGCCTGGACGTACTTCCTTGCGTGCGAAGGTGTAGCTAGTGGGTCCCAACAGTCAGGGGGGAAACATTTTTTCGCGAAATACGGTGGCCCGTCCGGTGGGTCCCTGCTGTCAGGTGGAGGAATAATTATTTTGCGGGCAATAAGGAGGCACTTCCTTGCGGTCGCCATGGACCCAGCTGTCAGCCTCTCCACGTACAGTCCACGTCCGATGGAAGCCATTCCTTGACCTCATTGACCACGCCGTGCCGAGAGCACCAGGGCGGTGGACGACGGCGAGGCCTAGGAAGGGGATGATGCGGAGCCGGGGAAGACGCAACAGTGGATGCCCACGCGTAGAGGAGTATGAGGGTTCATTGGTTCGCTGCGGTGTGAGGCTGCCATCGCCGTAGAATAACAATTAATAGGGGGTGTGGGTGAGTAGAGGGATGGCCTGGCCAGCGGTGGGAGTAGTAGGGGGCGGTGAGGCCTCCGTCGCATCGCAGCCGACCACATGAGGCAGGAGCACGAGGCACGACCGACGCTGGTTTGGGCGGCTGGAGAAAGAAGACCAGATGTTGAAGAAGCACTACGGCCGTTGGATGGACATCGTACGATTACTGGAGCTAGAATCGTGCATATTGACTAAGTTGACAAAGCCCTCCGTCCCCGTCAACTTAGTAGGCCCACAAGTCAGACTGCCACTATACTGGGTCCCAGCTAACAGGGGGAGTATTCATTTTTTTGTGCGTAATAAGGAGGCACTTCCTTGCGTGCGAAGATATAGCTGGTGGGTCCGAGCTGTCAGCGGCGGTAACATTTTTTCGCGAAATACAGAGGCCCTTTTGGTGGGTCCCTAATGTCAGGTGGAGGAATCATTATTTTGCGTGTAATAAGGAGGCATTTCCTTGCGTGCGGCCATGGACCCAGCTGTCGGCCTCTCCATGTACAGTCCACTTCAGATGCATGTCGATCGTTTACCACGTTGACCAGGCCGCGCCGAGAGCACCAGGGCGGTGGACGACGGCGAGGCCTAGGAAGGGAACGACATGGAGGCAGGGAAGACTTGGCAGTTGTTTCCCATGCGGAGGGGAGTACGACTATACGAGGGTTTACTGGTTCGTCTGCCATCGCCGGAGAATAACAACATGTGTGGGTGAGTAGAGGGATGGCTAGGCCAGCGATGGGAGTACGGTGGGGAGGTGAGGCCTGCGCGGCAGCACAGCCGGCCGCGGGGAGGAGGGAGCAGGCAGTCCCGCCGGCGCTTGTTTGAGCGGCTGGAGCAGGAAGAGCAGAGATTGAAGAAGCACGACGGCCGTTGGATGGACATCCAACAGTCACTGCTTGTGCGTCAACCTTTTTTTAGGAAAGCCTCAAATCTGTGGAAAATAGCATACGGCCCATCTGCCATTATTTCTAATAATTTACACCCCATTTGCTAATTCTTAAGGTTTTTTTGGAGCCCATATTCTTTTTGTTAGCATTACAGCCTATATTGTGGCCACGGTTAAAAAATTATACGAATTTTTGCATATTTCGGTGCGGTACGAACTGTTTTTAATCCCGAAATTTCGACTCACATTCAAACTGATTTTAAAAATAAATGTATATCAATATAAAATCCAACAAATTCTCCACGCATAAAAATTAATGTAATTTAAAATCTCAAAATAAAAAAAAGATATTTGAAACTAATTGCCGGTTTGATGTGTTTTAAAAATGTACAGCCCATTTCTCATTACTGATGGGCCATTTCCTCAGCCACCCGAATGAAAGCTCTCCTCGTCTTGAAAGATTTGCAGCCCAACAGGCCTGACAAAGCGACTTACTTGGCAAGTCACAGAAAACTGGGCTGTGGCCGTGGACCCAGCTGTCAACCTTATTTTGCATATTTCGGTGGAGTCCGAACTGTTGTAATCCCGAAATGATAAACATTTTTTAAGAACTTATTGATTTTCCACAAAAATCGTTTTGTTTTTGTAAGCAAATAATACGTGGGACAATTGAGTTGGTTTAAGGGAAAACAAGTGGTAAAAAATCAGCGCTGGGTGGGAAAAACAACAAAAATAAGGATGTAAATATGAAAAGGGAATTTTATGTGTTTTCAATATAATGATACGTGTATATGAACTAGTAAAACTATAGGTAGAGATTAGAAAACGGATGTAGGACATGCATTTCAAGAGGAAAATAGAACCGGGCTGTGTGTTTGATTCAGTAAAAAAATCTGCCTGCGGATGTTGTATGACAAAATATAACTAACGCTGGCGGGCTAGAGGCTAGTAGATACCTGCTGGATCTTTGTGCCCCGTTGTCGTCATGGGCTGGGCCTGATAAAAGCAAAACCAACCCTGGGCAGTCTACAGCCCAGTTGAAACTTGCTCGACCTGAAAAAACAATATACATGCTCAATAAAAGAGAGAATTCTGCAAGTACAGACTGATAACTGGGATGCAGCACGGATATTGTTTTTTTATCGTGATAATAAGTGCATGCACTTGTTTCGAAAAAAATGGAGAACTGGGAATTCGAACGGCAGGTGCTTATGCTACCCATCAAATAAAAATCAGGTGCCTGAAAATTTGTTTCGAAACAAATGATTCAGCTTTATATCCACGTCGACCCTCGACATGATGGTTGGAAGCAAATGCAAGTTCATACCAAAAGATCGTTAACAACAACACCAACTTGCGGACAACAAGGTAGTACAACTACCAATACCAAACTACTCCCTCCGTCCCATAATATAAGAACGTTTATAACACTACACTAGTGTTAAAAATGTTCTTATATTATGGAACGGAGGGAGTAACTTATAATCTTTTTACTCCTGGCCCTAGTGTTTGTCTGGTAGAAAATCTTGCAGAGGACTAGCTCCCGCTCCTTCTCTTGCTCCAGGTCCCCAAGGTGGTACTGGTGCATCACCCAGTTGGTCCTCTGCTGGTCGAAGTTCTTGTTGGTGTGCAGCACCAGAACCTTTTTTGCTGCCCGTCTGCCGGCCGTTGATCATCACCGGCAAGGTATTGCCGGTCTTGTGCCACATCGCGTGCATGCCGCACTCTGATTGTATCTTGTAACACATCCACGTGCCCCTTTAAACGCCCTGGAATTGCGCTGGAAGAAATGCTTCCTTAGGCCACTCAGTGTGATACCTGCAGTATTGTGGAATACAAGTTTTAGTGTACGTAGTTGGCATTTTCATAACATCTTTGGCATGTTGCAGTCACTTGTTTCACTTTTTATTAACTGTCAAATTGTAATTGCTTCACCAGGTCTGTGTCTAAAAAGAAAAATAGAGCTACAAACAAACGAATATGTTTGTGCAAGTAGACGGCCGATCGGTGTCTTACCTGGAAGTTTCTCAGGTTGGGTGTAGCATATGCATGCCGTGCTCGCTGTCGATGGTTAGTATGAACAAATCGATGAGAGACTGAAATCTCGCACTGTCAGCACTCACTTTGGCCTCAAGGTGCTCGATTAGCTCCTGATCCGTGGGATCGAACTTGACGCCAGCCGGCTGTCGGTGTCAAAACCGGCGGATCTCGGGTATGGGGTCCCGATCTGTGCGTCTTAGGCTGATGGTAACAGGAAGCAAGGGACACAATGTTTACCCAGGTTCGGGCCCTCTCGATGGAGGTAAAACCCTACTTCCTGCTTGATTAATATTGAAGATATGTGGAATACAAGAGTATATCTACCACGAGATCGTAGAGGCTAAACCCTAAGAGCTAGCCTATGATGGTATGATTGTAATTGTGATCGGCCTTCTAAGGACCAAGCTCTCCGGTTTATATAGACACCAGAGAGCTAGGGTTTACATGGAGTCGGTTACAAGGAAGGAAACATAATATCCGGATCGCCAAGCTTGTCTTCCACGCAAAGGAGAGTCCCATCCAGACACGAGCTGAAGTCTTGAGTCTTGTATCTTGACGCTTCTATAGTTCGGACGATGAATACGGTTCGGCTGTCCGGATACCCCCTTATCCAAGACTCCCTTAGTAGCCCCTGAACCAGGCTTCAATGACGATGAGTCCGGCGTGCAGTCTTGTCTTCGGCATTGCAAGGCGGGTTCCTCCTCCGAATACTCCAAGGTTCCCATCACGACAAACAGTGTCCGACATCTTCATCAATGTTATACTCCTCGGCTTCTGTGTATCAATAATGACCATTTCCACGTGTCGAATGAATGTGAGGAGTCGAGGCATTTTTGCATTCGCCACCCTTGGTCCTTCGGGCTAGCCGCCTATTTGAAGAGACGGGGATTCCCAGATCCAAACCTCACTCTCCCTCCTCGAGCAAGCATCCAATAGAGCACCCAGAAAAAACCATTCCAGCATGGCTGGTCGTCGCAACTCTTCTGCTCGCTCCCCTTGCCCCAAGCCAGGAGACTGGGGAGAGTGTTCAGTTTCTCATAGCTGCTTGATAAAGTTACAAACCCAAGGGCTCCTCCCGCCGGCATTCATATTCCCTGTGCGAGCCGGAGTGGCCACCTATAACAGCGAAGAACAAGCGGAGAGATCCCCCAATCTGTCTCTAGAGGAGCGAATATGCTTAATTTCGCATCTGTTAAGGGGCATCGGGTTTCCTATTCATCCTTTCCTTCGCGGGCTTCTGGAGTTCTACGGCCTCCAGCTGCACAATCTTACCCCAGCCTCCATACTGCATATAGCAGGGTACGTCGCCCTTTGCAAGCTATTTCTAGGCTGTGAGGCTCATTTCAGATTGTGGAAGAAGTTGTTCTGCCTTGTCCCCTGCAACCAGGGAGAATCCCTATGTCAAGTGGGCGGGGCCGAAGTATGGCGTATTGCTGAGACCGGATACCTGTCTGGTACTCCCAAGAAGGCTCCAGACAACTGGGCTTCAGAGTGGTTTTATATTGACGACGCTCCTCTTCCGGATCTAATCCAGACAGGACTCCCCAAGTTCAATAACTCTCCGCTGAGGGCGCATCTAAGCCGGTGCCCCCGAGGCCCTCAAGAAGAGGATTCCAGGGAGGTACATTTCCTGATGAACAGGATAAAGTTACTGGCCAAATCCGGACTGACGATAGTCGAGGTGATGGCAATATGTATAATGCGGGGAGTGCAGCCGCTTCAATATCGGAGCAATCCCATGTGGCACTACAACGGGACAGACGATGCCACCCGCTGCGGCTGTAAGGGTCCGGACTCCCCCACCGCTCTGGCAAGGATACTGTCCGACCTGTACAAAGGAGAAGAGGAGGAATTCCTTCATATGAAACCGCGAGACGGATTCTCCATGTACAATCCCCCAAACTGGGTAAGTCGTTATTTATTTTATCGCTTCACTCATTGTGGCGTTTTTTTTGCTAAAGTTCACCTGCGTCGATATTTCCAAGCAGGAACTGAGGAGGGACGTGGAAGGAATCACCAGCCCTTCTCCGCAGCTAGAGGACCCCGAAAGGGCCCTGGATCTAGGACTCGAAGAAGACCCAGATGCAGCCATGGAGCTTGTCGACGGGATATTTTATCGGGCGAGCCGTGACGGCGCCCCAGTGGCTATTACCGCCGATAATCCCGGACTGTTACCTTCGTCGTGCATAAGCCAAGCCGAAAACTCGATCCTCCAAAGAGAATTATTTCCTGATGTCACACCTTATCCCTGATATGTCGTGCTTTTGTAGAAGCAACGTTCGGAGCGTAGGGCCGAGCCCCTAGGGACCCGTCAGCCACAACCGTCCGGATTGGGTAGGCTCAAGAGGAAGGCGATTAGAACCGATATGCCTCTACAGAGGTAAGAAAACAACCTGTCATGCAATTTTGCTGTCGTTTGAAGCATAACAGCGCCCTTCGTACATTTCGGCAGGAAGAGGAGTATCCGGAGATCCTGCCAACCACGCCTCCACTAGTCGGGCTCCAAGACCAACTTCGAGAGAGGAGGCGGACATAGGGCCGACGCTGCATAGTCCTCCGACAGAGGACGCAGGTATGCTCTCCGCCACCAATTCGGAGGTAGAGAGCACCATGGATCATCGACGTCGACGGGCCGTGCTTCGCAACAACATCTTCTCTAAAGAGGCGTTTAATCCCTTCAATTCGGGAGACGCATACATCCGAGCTTCTCAAAGCGGACTCGCCTGGGCGACAGTCCAGTATACCAAAGATATACGGGTAAGAAAGCTTGATGAGTGTCGGTGTCAAAACCGGCGGATCTCGGGTAGGGGGTCCCGAACTATGCGTCTAGGCAGATGGTAACAGGAGACAAGGGACACGATGTTTTTACCCAGGTTCGGGCCCTCTCGATGGAGGTAAAACCCTACTCCTGCTTGATTAATATTGATGATATGGGTAGTACAAGAGTAGATCTACCACGAGACCAGAGAGGCTAAACCCTAGAAGCTAGCCTATGGTATGATTGTTGTCCGTCCTACGGACTAAAACCCTCCGGTTTATATAGACACCGGAGAGGGCTAGGGTTACACAGAGTCGGTTACAATGGGATGAGATCTACATATCCGTATCGCCAAGCTTGCCTTCCACGCCAAGGAATGTCCTATCTGGACACGGGACGAAGTCTTCAATCTTGTATCTTCATAGTCCAGGAGTCCAGCCAAAGGTTATAGTCCGGCTATCCGGACACCCCCTAATCTGGGACTCCCTCAGTAGCCCCCGAACCAGGCTTCAATAACGATGAGTCCGACGCACAAATTTGTCTTCGGCATTGCAAGGCGGGTTCTTCTCCAAATCCCATATACCTGTTGAATAGTGTCCGGCTTCGGGTGAATGTTGCGCTCCTTGGCTTCTATGCCCAATAATGGCCATCTTCCACGTGTCAAACGAATGCGAAAAGCCAGGGTGTTTTTTCATTTACCTCCCTAGCTGTGAAAGTGAGATGCCTATAAAAGAGACGGGGATTTAGATCCGAATCACACCATCCGCCCTTCGCGAGCTTTCATTGGAGCGCATTCGACAGAGATCCATTCCATCATGGCCGGTCGACGTAGCTCCTCCTCTCGCCCTCCCAGTCCTCAGCCTGGAGATTGGGAGAGATGCTCCGTCCCGCACAGCGAGCTAGTGGCGCTCCAAGCCAAGGGGTTACTCCCCCCGGCCTACATGGTCCCGGTTCAAGCCGGGCTCGCCACCTATAATGGTGGAGAGCAAGCGGAGAGCGTCCCCAATACCTCCAAAGGAGAGCGGGTATGCCTTGTCCCTTATTTGATAAGAGGGCTCGGATTTCCAATTCACCCGTTTCTCCGAGGGCTCCTGGAGTTCTATGGCCTCCGGTTGCACAGCCTTACGCCTGCCTCCATATTGCATATTGCGGGCTTCGTAGCCCTTTGCGAGCTATTTTTGGGTATCGACGCTCATTTCATGCTGTGGAAGAAGCTGTTCTGCCTCGTGCCCCATTCTCAGGAGGGGTGGATATATCAAGTGGGCGGAGCCGAACTAAGGCGCATCGCCGAGACCGGATATCTATCCGGAACCCCATAGAAGGCGTCCGAAGACTGGCCTTCAGAATGGTTTTATATAGAAGACGTCCCCCTGCCGGACCCTGTACGGATTGGCCTCCCTGAGTTCGATATTGCTCCCTTGAAGAAGCGCCTGAGCTGGCGTCCATGGAGCCCTCAGAAGGAAAATGACAGGGACGTCCTTTGCCCGATGAGCCGGATAAGGTTGTTAGCTCATTTCGAACTGACCGTGATTGAGGTCATGGCCACATGCATTATGCGGGGGGTGCAGCCGCTTCAGTACAGAGGCCACCCCATGTGGGATTTCAACAGGGAGGACGACGCCACCCGGTGCGGCCGCAAGGGGCCAGATTCGGCTGCCACTTTAATAAAGATCTTATCTGCTTTGTACAAGGGAGAAGAGGAGCAATTCCTCCGCGTCAACCCACGGGGCGGATTTTCTATGTACAATCCTCCAAGCTGGGTAAGCAAACACTTTCACTTTCCCATTCATTTCATATTCCCATAGTTAAGTACTTAGTCTAGCAATTTCAACACAGGAGCTATGCCAGACTGTAAAGGAGATAAACAGCCCTCCTCCACAACCCGAGGACCCGGAACGGTTCTTCGACCCGGACTCCCAAGAGGACCCGGACTTATGTGTGGAGCTGATTGATGGGGTGTTTCATCAATTGAGCAAGGACAACGCCTTGGTGGCCATTACGGCCGATTATCCCGGACTACTTCCAGCCTCACAAGTAACCGAGACCGAAGTCCCAACACTCTTAAAATGATCCATCCGTGCTTATTTTTGATTACCGCATACCAATGGCGTTTTTGCAGGGGAAGTCCTTGAGGCAGAGGGCTGAGCCTGCGGTGGCCAGCCAACAAGGGGCATCAAGGTCCGGCAGGCTGAAAAGAAGCACGGTCCGGATTGAGAGCCGGTGCAATGGTATGTCGTGCCATTTTATTCCCAGGTTTTATTCCCTCGAGGCGTACCAATGCTCGTGCTCTCTTCAGGAAAAAGGGCGTCGTCGGACTATATCCGGAGAGGTTGCCAATCGCGCCTCCACCGGCCAGGCTCCAAGTCCGGGTCCGAAAGCGGAGGCGAGCAAGAGGCGCGCACCGGACGCTCCTCCGACAGAGGATGCGGACGGGCTGTTTGCCACCAATTTAGAGGTGGAGAGTTCCATGAACCACAGGCATCGCCGGACAGTTCTTCGTGACGCTTGTTTCTCCCAAGAGGCGTTAGATGCCTTCAATATGGAGATGCGTACCTCCGTGCCGCTCAAAATGGTCTAGCCAGAGCCACAGAGCAGTATGTAAAAGACATACGGGTGAGAGAATTTGATGGTTATATATGTCAGTAGCCCCCGAGACTTGAAATAGTTAGAATAACTAATTTAAGGATCATTTATTATGCAGGATCTTACAGAGAAGAATACCCAACTGTCCCAGGAGCTGGAAGAGTGCAAAGCCCAACTTGAGGCCACACTAGCCGCGGCGGGGGAGGCCAAGGAGACCCCCTCTGGTAATATATGCTTCGAAAGATAAGTATGTTGCGAAGTGCAGCATGTGTGAAAATCTGACAATAACATTGCAGATGGCGCCGAAGTGGATCCAGACAAACAACAACTCTTGCGCCGGTTAAAGGCCGGTGAGAGCGTGCTTACGAGGGTGAGGCAAGAGAAGAATAAGCTCCAAGATGCCAACACCCAGCTAGGCGAGGAACTAAAGAATGTTCGTGCTCAGCTGTCGGACTCCGTGAAGGAGAATCGGCGGCTTCGACGTGGCATTTTTAGTAAGTGCTTGAACGAACTATGAAAAGAAGAGTTCGGCGAGGAAGTCGATTGGCAGAGTTATGTCTGTAGGTATGCTGACAGGTCGACCTGCGGAGGAAATGCCCGGTTCTATGGGTGACCTTCTTCCCGAGCTCTCACAACTGCACGAACGAGTTCGGCAGGTGATGCAAGGCGTCGCCCAGGCCTTGTGGCCATCCGTCTCCATGCCCGAAGGCCTTGGAGAGCTTGCAGAGAAGCTGAAGGGAGCACGGCGGCGCTTCCAATTATGGAAGATATCGGCCTGCCGTCAAGGCGCCAGGGAGGCCTGGGCCATGGTGAAGACGCGGTACACGAAGGCTGACCCAAACCACATGGCCGAGGTCGGACCTGTAGGGCCCGATGGGAAGGAGATCCCTGTCAGTTTAGTGTACGGCCAGGTAGAGTTGGCCACCAAATATTCCCAATAGGACTGTAAACTAGACAGCCTGTTGGATGGTATTGAAGAAGAATATACCCAGTCACATTGACTGTGTAATTTAAAATGACATGTAAAATGCCTTCTAGCCAGATTGTAGATCGTTTGTCATGGCGGACCTTTTCGCTTCAACCTCGGGACCTGATAGTACGGAGTGTGTCCGAATACCCTCTCGGTTATGTAAGAACCGGGGCATGCGTGGAGACCAGGCATAGGGGTCATTAGTGCTTTATCAGACAAGTGCCCAACTAGTTATGTTATATTACATGGTTAGTAAGAAACATCTTCTAGGGAGAATAGTTCCGTTAGGGGTTCCTTTCCCTGGGAGGCATGCCCTAAAGTGCATGTCCGGACTGCAAAAAAAGCAGAAAAGCATCTAGGGGCGGATAAATAAACGAGGTAAAAATCATCTTTTAGTTCACCGACCGAATATTCCCTTAAGAACGCTAGCTTTCGGCTTCACCCAGTCTGAGGTACACATCCGGCTGACCCGGCAGTAACAATCGCAGAGGTGCTCCCTTTACCACCTAGCCGAACAATCGGGAACGTAGGGGTAAGCACAGGAGCCAGGCAACCCAGCTTGGCCAAAACTTAAGTCATATCGATGCATATAATGGTGAATAAAAGGTACATGCGTAAGTGTGACGCATGTGTTGGGCATGATGCCCGTAGAATCAAGCTTCTGTTAAAGAAGTCCCCAGGTATAATGAGCGTAGATAGCGCGTCAATTGTTTGCGAACAAGGCGCAAACGAGCCCTCAAAGTCTGTAAGAGAAAAGGAGGGAGAAGGAGAGAAATATAAGACAACTAATATGTAAAAAATGGATAGAGGAAGGAGACGAACACAGAGTCCCGCGCTAGGCGTAGAATCTTCTTAGACGGGCTGCGTTCCATGGGTTCGGCTCGAGTCGGTTATCCGATGCATTTCACAGACGGTACGCTCCGCCAGTCAGGACTTGGTCGATTATGAAGGGACCTTCCTATTTGGGCTTGAGTTTGTCCTTTTTCTTGTCCGACAGGCGTAGAACTAATTCGCCAACATTGTAAGTTTTGGCCCGTACTTCTCTGCTTTGATATCTTCGAGCCTGCTGTTGATAGAATGCGGAACGGGCTTTTGCCATGTCGCGCTCCTCCTCCAAGGCGTCCAAGCTGTCCTGCCGATCTAGTTCGGCTTCTCTTTCTTCGTACATGCGCACGCGAGGTGAGTCATGAATTATGTCGCAGGGCAGAACTGCCTCTGCGCCATATACCATAAAGAATGGTGTGAATCCGGTAGTGCGATTCGGCATGGTCCGCAGCCCCCAGAGTACGGAGTCGAGATCCTCTACCTAGTGCGTGTTAGATTCCTTGAGGGACCGCACTAGTCTAGGTTTGATGCCGCTCATGATTAGACCATTTGCTCGCTCGACTTGACCGTTAGTTTGTGGGTGATAGACTGAAGCGTAGTCGAGCTTGATGCCCATGTTTTTGCACCAGAGTTTTACCTCGTCGGCTGTAAAGTTTGTGCCGTTATCAGTGATGATGCTGTGGGGGACGCCGTAACGGTGTACGACCCCTGATATGAAGTCTATCACTAGTCCGGATTCGGCCGTCTTAACAGGCTTGGCCTCTATCCTTTTGGTGAATTTGTCCACCATGACCAGTAAGTATTTTTGCTTGTGGGTTTCCCCTTTAAGGGGTCCAACCATGTCAAGCCCCCAGACCGCAAAGGGCTAGGTGATGGGTATAGTTTGGAGGGCGGCGGGTGGCATATGGCTTTGGTTAGCAAATAATTGGCAACCGACGCATCATTTGACTAAGTCCTGAGCATCTGCCCGGGCCGTTGGCCAATAAAATCCAGTATGGAAGGCCTTGCTTACTAGGGCCCGGGCTGCGGCATGGTGCCCTCCAAGTCCGGCATGAATTTCAGCCACAAGGTTCCGCCCTTCCTCTTCGGAGATACACCTTTGAAGGACTCCGGTGGTGCTTTTCTTATAAAGCTCTCCTTCGTGGACTTTATAGGCTTTAGATCGCCGCGCTATGCAGCATGCCTTGATTTGGTCCTCGGGAAGTTCCTGCCTAGTTAAGTAGGCTAGGAATGGTTCTGTCCACGGGGCAATGACTGCCATTATTACGTGGGCTGAGGATGTTACTTCGTTGGCAGAGCCTCCCGTTGTGTCGGAATGTTCGGTGTCAGGCGGTGCGGCTAGGTCCGGGCTGTTATTTCGGCTTGAATAGCCTTTCCAAGAAAATGTTGGGGGGGGGGACTGCATCGCGCTTTGCACCGATGCGTGCCAAGACGTCTGCTGCCTGATTGTTTTCCTGGGCTATATGGTGAAATTCGAGCCCTTCGAACCGAGCTGACATTTTTAGGACGATGTTGCGATAAGCTGCCATTTTCGGATCCTTGGCATCAAAGTCTCCATTTATTTGGGATATCGCGAGGTTCGAATCCCCACGCACCTCTAGGCGTTGAATGCCCATGGAGACAGCCATCCGGCGATCGTGTAGAAGGGCCTCATATTCGGCTGCATTATTGGAGTCTGTATACATTATCTAGAGTACGTATTCAACTGTATCTCCTGTTGGGGACGTCAAAACGACGCCAGCCCCTAGACCAGCTAACATTTTGGAGCCGTCGAAGTGCATGACCCAATTGGAATATGTGTCGTACTCTTTAGAGAGTTCGGCTTCAGTCCATTCGGCGACGAAGTCGGCCAAAACTTGCGACTTGATGGCTCACCGTGGTTTTTAGGTTATGTCGAATGGGAGGAGCTCAATGGCCCATTTAGTAGTCCGGCCCGTCGCGTCGCGGTTGTTTATAATGTCGTTAAGAGGTAGTTCGGAGGCTACTGTTATTGTACACTCTTGAAAGTAGTGTCGCACCTTCCGGGATGCCATAAACACTGCGTACGCTATCTTTTGATAATGCGGGTACCGTGACTTGCATGGAGTGAGGACAGTGGACACGTAGTAAACTGGCTTTTGAAGGGGGAATTTGTGTCCGTCCGTTTCTCATTCAAGGACGAGTACTGCGCTTACAACTTGATGAGTTGCTGCAATGTATAATAGCATTGGTTCACCGATGTTAGGCGCGGCCAGGGCCGGGTTTGTTGCCAATATGGCTTTTATTTATTCGAGTCCGGCCGTGGCGGCATCGGTCCACTCAAAGTGTTCGGTGCGCCGGAGGAGGCGATAAAGGGGTAATGCCTTTTCTCCCAAGTGGGAGATAAATCGGCTTAGAGCCGCCACGCATCCAGCCAGTTTTTGTATCTGTTTGAGGTCTTTTGGAATGTCCAATTGTGACAGAGCTCGGATCTTGGCTGGGTTTGCTTCAATTCCTCTACCGGATACAATGAAGCCCAAGAGCTTTCCGGCTCGTACGCCGAAAATGCATTTTTCCGGATTAAGCTTGATGTCATATGTCCGGAGGTTATCGAATGTGAGCCTCAAGTCGTCTACTAGAGTTTCGACATGCTTGGTCTTGACAGCCACGTCATCTACGTATGCCTCCACTATTTTGCTGATCTGGTTTGCCAGACTTGTCTGAATCATGCGCTGATATGTTGCACTGGCGTTTTTGAGCCCGAAGGGCATTGTGCTGAAGCAGAATGGACCGTATGGGGTGATGAATGCCGTTGCCGCTTGGTCTGGCTCTGCCATCTTGATTTGATGGTAGCCGGAGTATGCGTCGCGGAAACACAATGAATCGTCTCCTGCGGTGGCGTCGATAATTTGATCGATGCGGGGGAGGGGGGAAGGGATCCTTTGGGCAAGCCTTGTTGAGGTCCTTGAAATCGATGCATAGGCGCCAGGATTTGTCCTTTTTTGGTACCATCACCAGGTTTGCTAGCCAATCTGGATGTTTTATATCTCTGATGAATCCGGCCTCCAGTAGTTTGGCTAGCTCCTCTCCCATGGCTTGTCTCTTAGGTTCAGAGAAACGCCGAAGAGCCTGCTTGACAGGCTTGAATCTTTTTAGGATGTTTAGGCTGTGCTCGGCCAACCTGCGTGGGATTCCTGGCATGTCTGAAGGGTGCCAGGCGAAAATGTCCCAATTTTCGCGTAGGAATTCTCGTAGTTCGGCGTCTACATCAGGGTTTAATTGCGCCCCGATGGAGGCCGTTTTTGTAGGGTCCATTGGATGGACTTGGAATTTGACTATTTCGTCCGCCGGTTTAAAGGAGGTGGACTTGGATCTTTTATCGAGTATTACATCGTCCCTGTTCATCGTGGAGCGCAGCGCAGTCAGTTCTTCGGCCGCTAGGGCTTCGGATAGTGCCTCAAGGGCCAGTGCGGCTGTCTTGTTTTCAGCGCGGAGTGGTATGTCCGGGTCACTAGCAAGAGTGATGATCCCGTTGGGTCCGGGCATTTTGAGCTTCATGTACCCGTAATGGGGTATAGCTTGAAAAATTGTGAATGCCTCTCGCCCTAATAGAGCGTGGTATCCGCTGCTGAACAGGGCCACTTGAAACGTGACCTCGTCGGATCTGTAATTATCCGGCGTGCCGAACACCACATCCAGTGTGATTTTTCCTGTACAGCACGCTTCCTGACTGGGGATTATTCCTCTAAAGGTTGTGTTGCTTCGCTCAATGCGGCTCCAGTCTATTTCCATTTTTTTGAAGGGTTTCCTCATAAATGAGGTTCAATCTGCTACCACCGTCCATGAGTTCCTTGGTAAGTCGAAAGCCGTCCACTATCCGACTAAGGACCAATGCGGCTGGTGCTCGGGCTGTTCGGAATTTAGGTTCATCACTGGCATTAAAGGTAATAGCCGTGTCACTCCATGGGTTTATTGTTGCTACTTGGTAGACTTCGGCAAGGCTGCGGAGTGTTCGTTTCCGCAAATTATTTTATGCGAAAGTCTCGAAGACTGTTAATACCGTACTGGTATCCCTGGGGTGGTGCTCTGTGAATTCTGGAGTTAAAAGCTCCTCTCCACTTCTGGCCACCTGCCGGAGTATCCAACATGCTCTAAGGCTGTGAGTTGGTGCGGCGCCCTCTGTACAATGAATTTTACAGGGTCCATTGAGCCATCCCTCCAGTACGGTTCCATGCCCTATAGAGGGTTTTTTCTTTTTGGTGTTTGACCCAGGTGCCTGGCGATAATGCACCGTTTTATTTCAGACTAGGGTTGTATTCAGGGCCGGATCGTCCCAGAATTTTATTTCGGTTTTCCGGACACTTTCCATCGCACAGTATTTTCGTACTATGGATGCCAAGTCAGCGAAGCGTGTAATCTCACAGCAACTTATGGCATTGAGGATTCCGATGTCTGTGCAATTATTGCAGAAGAATGAAATTGCATCCTCCTCGCGGCAGTCCTCTATCCTGTTCATAACCAGTAGGAATCTGGCCCAGTAACGGTCTACTGTTTCCGTGGGCTCTTGCCGGATTTGGGATAGATCCCTTATGTTTGGGTGGGCGGGTGGAGTTAAATCCAGAACCTCGCCCGATCTAAGGCTCAGGGGCCAAGGAGTTTCTGAACTCGGAAGCTTAGGTTCTTGGATGTTGTCCAATGAATCTGGCCCGCTGCCTGACTTTAGGTTCATGGCTTGAGTGACGTACTCCCCTCCGCGGGTATCCAGCTTGGAGGGATCAGGAATTTGGACATAACTAGTCCTTAAGATAGATGAAGGCTTGCCGCATTGTTCCTCCACTACTGCAACATGGTGGGTGACCTGGGGAGAGATAATCTCTCTCAGATTGGGTTTAAGCCCAATCTGATCGTAGTCTGTAGTGACTCCCAGGGCGATGCGATCCAAGAGCTCGTTTAAGGAAGAGAGCTCCATCGGATCTAGCTGCTCGGCGAGTTCCGAGTTGACGTGGAGATTGCTTTCGATGACCCGAGAAGTCATCGTCGGCGCAGTGGCCGAACAGGCGGTCATAAGAAAACCGCCTAGCCAGAGAGTTTGGCCGATAGACAAAGCTCCTTTAGCAACAGTGCCGTCTTTAAAGACGGGATGAGGCATCCTTCCTTATGGCGACGACACAGCAGAACTCTCAATGAAAGCACCAATGTCGGTGTCAAAACCGGCGGATCTCGGGTAGGTGGTCCCGAACTGTGCGTCTAGGCGGATGGTAACAGGAGACAAGGGACACGATGTTTTTACCCAGATTCGGGCCCTCTCGATGGAGGTAAAACCCTACTCCTACTTGATTAATATTGATGATATGGGTAGTACAAGAGTAGATCTACCACGAGATTAGAGAGGCTAAACCCTAGAAGCTAGCCTATGGTATGATTGTTGTTCGTCCTACGGACTAAAACCCTCTGGTTTATATAGACACTGGAGAGGGCTATGGTTACACAGAGTCGGTTACAATGGGAGGAGATCTACATATCCGTATCGCCAAGCTTGCCTTCCACGCCAAGGAATGTCCCATCCAGACACGGGACGAAGTCTTCAATCTTGTATCTTCATAGTCCAGGAGTCCGGCCAAAGGTTATAGTCCGGCTTTCCGGAAACCCCCTAATCCGGGACTCCCTCAATGAGCATGTATATAGTAGTAGCCCCTGAGACTTGAAATGGTTGAAACAACAGTTTTAAGTATCAATTCCTGCGCAGGTTCTTGTTGATAAGAATGAGTAATTGGCTCGGGAGCTAGAGGAGTGCAAGACTCAACCGAGGGCCACAATTGCCAACCTAGAGGAATCCCAGAAGGCCTCGTCTGGTAATATTAATCTGAATTATATGTAAATGCACCAGTTGGCAACCGGCTAGTATGACAAATTTAACAGAGAGTTATGTAGACAACCCCGGAGTAAATCCGGAGGGCGGCGGGGAGGACAAGTCGCATCTCCAGAGGCAACTAAAGGCTGGTGAGCGCATCCTGACACAAGTGAAGCAGGATAAGAACATGCTCCAAGATGCCAATGTTCGGCTAGACGTGGAATTGAAAGACGTTCGCGCATAGCTGGCGGACTCCGTGAAGGAGAACAAAAGGCTTCGCCGCGACATTTATCGTAAGTGCCTAAACGAACTGTAGTATAGTTCAGCGAGGAAGCATATTGAAAAAGTTATGTTTGCAGGAATGCTGACGGGTTGCCCTGAGGAGGAGATGCCCGCATCTGCAGGTGATTTACTGCAGGACCTCTCACAACTGCATGAGCGAGCTCGGCAGGTGATGCAGGGCATTGCGCGATCTTTGTGGCCATCAAGCTCCCTGCCAAAGGGCATGGGGGGCTTGTGGACATGCTTCAAGGAGCACGACAGCGCTTCCGTTTGTGGAAGATATCCGCCTGCCGGCAAGGTGCAAGAGAAGCATGGGCGATGGTGAAGACGCGCTACACCAAGCTGGACCCAAACCATATGGACGAAGTTGGACCGTCCGGGCCAGATGGGCAAGAAATTCCCGTGAATCTGGTATATGACCAGGTGGCGTTAGCCGCAAAGTATTCTCAACAGGATTGTAAGTTAGATAGCCTGTTGGATGGTATAGAGGATGAATATAATCAGTCCAAATGACTGTGTAGTTCGATGGACATAAGTAGCCCCTAGCCGAATTTAAAATCATTTGTTGTGGCGGACCTTTTCACTTCAGCCCCGGGATCCTAAAGTCCGGGGTGTGTCCGAATACTCGCTCGGTTATATAAAACCGGAGTGCGTGGAGAACAGGCGTAGGGGTCATAAGTGCTTGAACAGACAAGTACCCAACTAGTTATGTTATATTGCATGGTTAGCAAGAAACATCTTCTAGGGAGAATAGTTCCGTTAAGGGTTCCTTTCCCTGGGTAAGCATGTGTCAAGGCACATGTCCGGACTGCGAACCAAAGCGTAGGATACTAAACTTCTGGGGATTAATGTTATAATAAACAAAGACATCTTTTGTTCACCGACCGAATATTCTCTTAAGCAAACTAGCTTTCGGCTTCACCCAGTCTGAGGTACACATTCGGCTCAACCGGCAGTAACAATCGCAGAGGTGCTCCCCTTATGCCCTAGCCGAATTAACGGGAACGTAGGGCATAAAAACAGGAGCCAGGCAACCCAGCTTGGCCACGTCTTAAGTCATATCGATGCATATAATGGTGAAGAAAAGGCACACATGGAAAAAGAAACGCATGTGTGATGGACAAGAAGCCCTTAAAGTAATTTATATTAAGCTTCCGTATAGGAAGCCCCCAGGTAAAGTTTACACACATAGTGCGACCGAAGTAATCTGGGAATCCGCACTGTGTGAAATACTTGTGTGAAAATAAAGAGATCGAGAAAGGAAAAAGGAAGGGAGCATAATTGAAAAAGGAGGGTTAAGGAGACGAACACTAAGTTCGGCGCTAGGCGTAGAATCTCCGGAGTCTGGCCGCGTTCCATGGGTTTGCCTTGAGTCTGTTATCGGATGCATTATGTAGGCGGTACGCTCCTCCAGTGAGAACTTTGTCGATGATGAAGGGGCCTTCCCACTTGGGTTTGAGCCTGTCCTTCGTCTTCTCTGGTAAGCGTAGAACAAGTTCGCCAATATTATAAGTCTTGGCCCGCACTTCTCTGCTTTGGTATCGTCGAGCCTGTTGCTGATAGAATGTGGAACGGGCCTTAGCGACATCGCGCTCCTCCTCCAGGGCATCCAAATTATCTTGCCGATCTAACTCGGCTTCCTTCTCTTCGTACATGCGTACACGTGGCGAATCATGTATTATGTCGCATGGTCGTACTGCTTCCGCGCCGTACACCATAAAAAAGGGGGTGTATCCGGTGGTGCGATTCGGCGTGGTCCGCAGCCCCTAGAGTATGGAGTCGAGTTCCTCGACCCACTGAGTATCCGACTCTGTCAAGGATCACACTAGTCTGGGTTTGATGCCGCTCATGATAAGACCGTTTGCCCGTTCGACCTGGCCATTTGTTTGAGGATGGTAGACGGAAGCATAGTCGAGCTTAATGCCCATTTTGCCGCACCAAGATTTCACCTCATCGGCCATGAAATTCGAGCCATTATCGGTGATGATGCTATGGGGGACACCGTATCGGTGTACGACCCCGGATATAAAGTCTATAACTGGTCCGGATTCGGCCGTTTTTACTGGTTTGGCTTCTATCCATTTGGTGAACTTGTCAACCATGACGAATAAGTATTTTTTCTTATGGCTCCCCTCTTTAAGGGGTCCAACCATATCCAACCCCCAGACCGCGAAGGGCCAAGTTATGTGAATTGTTTGGAGAGCGGTAGGGGGCATATGGCTCTGATTGGCGAAGAGCTGGCAACCGATGCAGTGTTGGACAAGGTCCTGTGCGTCTGCTCGGGCCGTCGGCCAATAGAAACGTGTACGGAAGGCCTAGCTGACTAGTGCTCGAGCCGCAGCGTGGTGACCGCCCAGTCCGGAGTGGATTTCCGCTGAGAGCTGCCGCCCTTCCTCTTCAGAGATGCACCTTTGGAGCACTCCGGTAGTACTTTTCTTATAGAGTTCTCCTTCATGGACTTTGTAAGCTTTAGAGCGCTGGACAATGCAGCGTGCTTCATTTTGGTCTTCAGGGAGCTCCTGCCTATTTAGGTAGGCCAAGAAAGGCTCGGTCCACGAGGCAATGACAACCATTATTTTGTGGGCTGACGATGTTACTTTGGTGGTAGAACCTCCAACTATGTCTTATAGTTCGGAATCTGGGGATGTATTCGGATCCATGCTGGTATTGGCGGACTCCCCTTCCCATACCACGGATGGCTTGAATAGCCTTTCTAGGAATATGTTAGGTGGGACGGGGTTGCATTTAGCGCCAATGCGTGCAAGGACATCTACTGCTTGATTGTTGCCTCGAGCCACATGATGGAATTTGAGCCCCTCGAACCGAGCTGACATTTTAAGGACGGCATTGCGATAGGCCGCCATTTTTGGATCCTTGGCATCAAAGTCTCCATTTATTTGTGATACTGCGAGGTTTGAGTCCCCGCGCACATCTAGGCGTTGAATGCCCATAGAGACTGCCATCCAGAGACCGTGCAACAGAGCCTCATATTCGGCTGCATTGTTGGAGTCTGTGTATAATATTTGGAGGACGTACTGGACCGTGTCCCCGGTGGGAGAAGTCAGGACTACACCTGCTCCCAATCCGGCCAGCATTTTAGAGCCGTCAAAGTGCATGATCCAGTTAGAGTACGCACCATACTCTTTAGGGAGTTCGGCTTCCGTCCATTCGGCGACGAAGTCGGCTAATACTTGCGACTTCATAGCCTGCCGAGGCTTGTATGTTATGCGAACGGAAGGAGTTCGATGGCCCATTTAGCAATCCGGCCCGTGGAATCGCGGTTATTTATTATATCATTGAGTGGTACTTCGGAGCCACCGTAATCGAACACTCCTGAAAGTAGTGTCGTGGCTTTCGGGATGCCATGAAGACTGCGTATGCAATTGTTCGATAGTGTGGGTATTAGGATTTGCATGGGGTGAGGACCGTGGATACGTAATAAACCGGCTTCTGTAGTGGGAATTTGTATCCGTCAACCTCTCGTTCGACGATGAGTGTTGCGCTTACAACTTGATGTGTTGCAGCTATGTACAGCAGCATAGGTTCACCGATAGTTGGCGCTGTTAGGACTGGATTACTGGCCAATAAGGTCTTTATTTCATCTAGTTCGGCCGTGGCTGCATCCGTCCACACGAAGTGTTCGGTGCGCCGAAGGAGGCGATAAAGAGGCAATGCCTTTTCTCCTAACCTGGAGATAAAGCGGCTCAAGGCAGCCATGCATCCAGCTAATTTCTGGATGTGTTTGAGGTCTGTTGGTATAGCCAACTGTGACAAAGCTCGGATTTTTGCCGAATTAGCTTCAATTCCTCTTTTGGAAATGATGAAGCCCAACAGTTTTCTAGAGGGGACACCGAAAACGCATTTCTCCGGATTCAGCTTGATGTCGTATGTTCGTAAGTTGTCGAACGTAAGCCTCAAGTCATCAATTAGAGTTTCGAAGTGTCTTGTTTTTATGACGACGTCGTCCATGTATGCCTCCACTATTTTGCCGATTTGCTTTTCCAGGCATGTTTGAATCATGCGTTGATAGGTTGCTCCGGCATTCTTAAGCCCGAAAGGCATAGTGTTGAAGCAGAAAGGGCCGTATGGCGTTATGAAAGCTATTGCAGCTTGGTCAGACTCTGCCATCTTTATTTGATGGTATCCAGAGTATGCATCAAGGAAACACAGCGAGTCGTGTCCGGCTGTGGCATCGATGATTTGATCAATGCAAGGGAGGGGAAAGGGATCCTTGGGGCAAGCCTTGTTAAGGTCTTTGAAGTCGACGCACATGCGCCAGGATTTGTCCTTCTTTGGTACCATTACTAGGTTTGCCAGCCAATCCGGATGTTTGATATCTCTGATGAATCCGGCCTCAAGTAACTTGGCTAGCTCCTCCCCCATGGCTTGCCGTTTGGGCTCCGAAAATCGCCTTAGGGTCTGTTTAACAAGTTTGTATCCCTTTAGTATGTTAAGGCTGTGTTCGGCCAATACACGTGGGATGCCCGGCATGTCCGATGGGTGCCAGGCGAAGATATCCCAATTCTTGCGCAAGAAGTCGCGTAGTGCGGCGTCCATAGCGGGGTTCAACTGTGTCCCGATGGAAGCTGTCTTCATGGGGTCCGTTGGGTGGACTTGGAATTTGACTATCTCATCTGCGGGTTTGAATGAGGTGGACTTGGGTCGCTTGTCGAGTATCACGTCGTCCCTGTCCATGATGGCGCGTAGCGTGGTTAATATTTCTGCCGCTAGGGCTTCGGATAATGCTTCCAAGGCCAGCGCTGCCGTTTTGTTTTCGGCGCGGAGTGCGACGTCCGGATCACTAGCTAGAGTGATGATTCCATTGGGTCCTGGCATTTTAAGCTTCATGTACCCGTAATGGGATATGGCTTGAAAGCTCGCAAATGCATCCCGCCCTAGAAAGGCGTGGTATCTGCTGTTGAAAGGAGCCACTTGGAATGTGATTTCTTCGGACCTGTAATTCTCTGGGGTGCAGAATACCACCTCGAGTGTGATTTTTCCCGCACACCAAGCCTCCCGACTAGGGATAATTCCCCTGAAGGTCGTGCCACTTTGTTCAATGTGGCTTTTGTCAATCTCCATCTTTTTGAGGGTTTCTTTATAGATTAGCTTTAATCCGCTTCCACCGTCCATGAGTACTTTAGTGAGCTGAAAGTCATCCACTATTGGGCTGAGGACCAGAGCGGCTGGCGCCCGAACGGACTAGAACTGGGGTTCGTCACTGGCATTGAAGGTTATAGCCGTGTTGTTCCACAGATTTACTTTTGCCACATGGCAAATTTCAGCGGAGCTTCGACGCGCTCGCTTGCGCCTATTGTTTGAGGCGAAGGTCTCGAAGACTGTCATCACTGTATTGTGTTCTTTGGCGGGATGTGGTTCTGCTTTATGACTCTCGAGGAGATGCTCGCCACTCTTAGCTACCTGCCGGAGTATCCAACATGCTCTAAGGCTATGGGTCGGCGTAGCGTCCGGCGTGCTGTGAAGCTTACATGGCCCGTTGAGCCATCCTTACAATACGGTTCCACGCCCTGGGGCGGGCTTTGGTTTATTGGGAATTGAGTTGGTCGACTTACGAGAGTTCGGCCGTTTAGTTCGGACAAAGGTTCCGGTGAGGGCTGTACTATCCCAAAATTTTCTCTGGGTTTTCTAGGCACTTTCCATCGCACAGTACTTTTGTACTATGGTTGCCATGTCCGTAAGGTGCTCTATGTCGCGGCGACTTATAGCATTAAGGAGTCCTTTGTTTGTGCAGTTTCTACAGAAAAGAGAGACTATGTCCTCCTCGTGGCAGTCCTTGACCATATTAAGAGCAAGGAGAAATCTGGCCCAGTAACGATGTACTATCTCCTGGGGCTCCTGCCGAACATGGGAGAGACGGATTAAGTCCGAGCGGGCCTCATTGGCTGAAGCCGGATTTTGATCCGATTTGACGCCTGGGGGCACGGGAAGTATCGAGCCCGACAGATCGGGATCTGGAGTATCACCTGATCCCTTTGGCCCAGCGCCCGATTCTAAGTCTGGGACCTGGGTCATGTAGTCCTTTGGGTGGGTGTTTGGCTCACTGAATCCGGTGATCCAAACATAATTCGTCCTCAAAGTTGAGGGGCGACCCACGTGTGATTCCTCCACTACCGCTATTTCATGGGTGGCCGGCGGGGATCTAACATCCCTCTGGTCGGGTTTAAGCCCAATCCGGTCATAGTCCGTAGCGACTCCCAGGGCGGCGATGCGATCCAAGAGCTCGTTAAGAGAGGAGAGCTCCATCGGATCCATCTGTTTGGAAAGCTCCGAACCAATGCGAAGGTTATGCGTGATAACCCGAGAGGCCATCGTCGGCGCCATAGCCGATGGGGCGGTCATAATGAAGCCGCCAAGACAGAGAGTCTGGCCTACAGCCAGCGCTCCCCCAGAAGTGATATCGTCCTTGACAACGAGACGAGCCATTGAGCCTTGTAGCGGCGACACAGAGGAACTCTCAATGAAAGCAACAATGTCGGTGTCAAAACTGGCGGATCTCGGGTAGGGGGTCCCGATCTGTGCGTCTTAGGCTGATGGTAACAGGAAGCAAGGGACAAAATGTTTACCCAGGTTCGGGCCCTCTCGATGGAGGTAAAACCCTACTTCCTGCTTGATTAATATTGAAGATATGTGGAATACAAGAGTAGATCTACCACGAGATCGTAGAGGCTAAACCCTAAGAGCTAGCCTATGATGGTATGATTGTAATTGTGATCGGCCTTCTAAGGACCAAGCTCTCCGGTTTATATAGACACCGGAGAGCTAGGGTTTACATGGAGTCGGTTACAAGGAAGGAAACATTATATCCGGATCGCCAAGCTTGTCTTCCACGCAAAGGAGAGTCCCATCCGGACACGATCCGAAGGCTTGAGTCTTGTATCTTGACGCTTCTATAGTCCGGACGATGAATACAGTCTGGCTGTCCCGATACCCCCTTATCCAGGACTCCCTCACCGGCAGCACTGACCAATCCTACTTCGACTTGCATCGGTAATTCCAGTTATATGGTACTCAATGTACTTACTAGTCGTATTTAGTGTCACAATTTATACATAGGTTTAACTAGCAAGTACACACTTGAAGCCTAACTGATATACATACATACATACATATATATACATATATATATATATATATATATATATATATATATATATAGGGTGGGTCTATTATGATATAAGAGTCTTATTCTGCTATCAGTAGCTTATTCTGCTAACACCTCTTTACGCACCGCCCCACGAACCGAACCACCGCAGTACCACTGACCAAACCGCAACAAAGCCCACCCCGAGCTCCCGCACGACACCCACCTTCCTCTTCCCCCGATCCAAACCCCCACCTCCCCCACCTTCTACCGGCGCCGCCGCCGCCGGTGCACCACCTCACCTTCTTCCACCTTTCCCCGCCTCGCCCCCACCTTCCTCCACCGCGCCCACCCCAGCAAGCCCCGCCGCGCCACGGCTCCACCACCCCCGACCTTTTACCCCGTCCAAGCCCGCGCCGCCAGATCCCTGCACCATGCCCCGCGCCTCCCCGGCTGCTGCTCGCGGCCCAACCCACCAACTAAGCCCCGACAACCACCCCATCTCTAGTGCTCCCAGCCAGGGAACCTCCCACCGCCCCGACCCGCCGCCGGCCTGGGCTCACGCCGCCCCGCCGCCTCCCAACTCCTGGTTCCCCTCACCGGCGTGCCCTGGTGTTCGCCGGATCCAGGCACCTCCATCTTCCACAGTCCTGCCCCGCATCACCAACCCCCGAGTTGTCCGGCGCTAGATCGGCGATCGCCGGGATCGATAGCCACCAAATCCCAGCATCCACTGTCGGCGCCGCTGCCCTCCAGCCTTCCCCCATGGCGCCCACCCTCCCGACCGGCCAGTGCTATGCTGGATGGCCGCCGGTGCGCTCCCTTCCCTCCTGACCGGTCGGTGCTATGCTGGATGGATGGATCCTGCGCTGCTATGGGGCAGCGGCCGCGCACGTGCCCGTGAATGGCGGACCTGCGCTTGGAGGTGGCCGGTGGCCTCGCGTGTGCCCAAGAAGCCGGATCTCCCCCGCGTCTGCTAGTGGAGATGGGGCCGCGACCATGAAGCACGGAAAGCCGACCTGCTACATGGGCATCTCGCTCCTCAACACCAGGTGGCGTAGGGCCGACGTGCAGCTCGGCTGGCTCTGAAGATCTCCCTGCTCACCTCATGCAGTTCACTGGCGATGCCCCGCCCACATTCTGCTGTTTGTTTTCGTCGTCGTCGAAGCTATCCACACATTTCCTCTCTGCGCAATTCTTTTTTTTTTCTTATTTTGGGTTTCTTGGAACCACTGTGCAGTTTGACTGGATGTGCCAAGCGGTTCGGCACAGCCTGCAGTGCTGCTCGGCAGGGCCTGAATACCTGCGTGTGCTTCGTCGCAACGGTGGTGGAGCCGATGCCGTGACCATGCAGTCCATAACGTGATGTGATGTGTATCATGCTAAAAAAATGCAGTCCACTAGCTTCGTTCTCGCACTACGTATTTCATTACTAACCAACAACATATATATGCAGTATATATGAAGTGCACTAGGGGGAAACCACAACTCTAGAGAAAAAAGAAAAAGGAAAATGCAGTGCACTCCGCTCTTTAAAAAAGTCCACTCCGAAGGAATTTGAAGTACACTTCATTTGAAAAATAATGTATATGCAAAAAAGTTTAGGTTGTGTTTGTTGAACAAGTTTAAAATGCTAAAAAATAGTAGTGTGTTTCACTTTCAAAGAGTGTTGTGGTTCACTTTTAAGAGTGTTGCTGTTCACTTGGACCCAAAGTAAAAATCGTAGAAAAATACGGAAAATAAAAAAAGTAATGCGGTTCAATTTTGGTAGCATCGCGGTTCACTTACTACCATTCTGAATTGCAGAAAAAATATTATGGAAACATAGAAAAATGTAATGCGGTTCACTTCTCGATTGCGTTGCGGTTCACTTACAACCAATGTGAAGCGCGGTCTACTTCCACGCATGGAGAAATTACGTCCGAATGAAAAGAAACCATGCATTTCTCTTACCCGATTGATGCAGTGCACTTTTTCATCCGTTGCAGTGCGGTTTTCAGTCGGATGAAGTACCCACGTCGATTTGGGTGTCGCGAAAAACAGTATCCGCATTTTGATAAATTCGAAATTCCTCTTGAATCGTAAAGAATTAGAGAGAGTGTTCTACATGAAAGAGTTGCGTATCGTCAATATCTTTCCAATGGCGTATCATTTGAATCATTCCAACCAGCGATTTGCAAAAATTTCGCGAAAAACGACCGCTGCCACTCGTCGTCTGCTGCACGATTTTCAAAATTAACTTTAAACCGTAAGGAATCTCAAAAATATTTCAGCGTGTGAAAGTTGCGCCTCGTTCATAGCTTTCCAACGGAGTATCACACGCCTCGTTTCAACAAATGGTTCAAAAACTGGAGCGAAAATAGTACCGGAAATTTTAAAAAACTTGAAAAACAGAATTCCGCGATTTAGTAAATTTGAAACTGCTCTTAAACCGTAATGAATTAGAGAAAGCTTTATATATAGAAATGATGCGCCTCAACGATATCTATCCAACGACATGTCATTTGCTTCATTCCGATAAGCGGTTTAGAAAAAAACATGAAAAAAACGCTCGCCACCACTCGTCATCCACCGCACCATTTCCAAAACTGCTCTTAAACCGTGTGGAATCTCGAAAAGTGTTCAATATGTCGAAGTTGCGCCTAATCCATAGCTTTTCAACGGTATATTACACGCCTCATTCTGATAAATAGTTAAAAAATTAGAGCAAAAACAGTACCGAAAAAATAACGCGTGCATTTTTTTCCGACGAGAAGTTCACTTGTGTGAGTACTGCAGCACACTTGGTTCAAAGAATGGCGTACACTTGCGTTCAACATGCAATACGGAAGTGGTGTGCAGAATAGTTATTCTTCTAAGTGGGTCGTTCAACCAGAACTTATCTTCCTGCGTGCACGACGGACGGAAACAGGGGATGCAACGTCGAGCTTCCGGTCGTTCTCCGGCGCGATGCTGCGGGCCATTCGTTGCTAGAGGAGACATGTAAGGGTTTTCGCACATGCGCGCACTCAGCTGGATGTTTTTTGAGATTATTTTCATCCATAATTTATGTTTACAAGTTTTGGTGTTCTTGGTCATTTTCCACGCCCGCCATGGAAATCTGTTCTTCTTTTTCTGTTGTTTAACTTTCGAATTGGTGTTGCAAGGAGAGATATAAGGACTATATGAAAAGATTTGCGTTGTCAATTTTGCTTTTTTGAGTTGTTTCTACCGCGGATTCCCATGTTATTTTGTCGTTGGTGGAAGTTGTGTATGGCGGCTGACTGTAAGCTGCGCTTGTAATCCGGTCAAACTGTGTAATTAAGTTGCGTGTTTTTCAGTGTTGTTTTGAATTGCTGTCGTATGTGTAGTTGGACTGCTGTGTGTCAAACTTTTGTTTCTGTGTGTTGACATTGGAGCCGCACCGATGGCTCTGCACTTTGATTATAAAGCCTGCACCCTTTGTCACTTTCATTCTACGAGCTGCAACCAAAGAAAAGGGAGATGGATCCTGAGCTAGGAGAGGTTACAGAGGAGGAGGGGGACGCCATAGATGTGAGGACTGCAGTAGCAGAGCAGAGGAGGAGGAGGCGCAGGCGCAGGAAGATGGCGCGACGTGCTACCGAGGAGGAACTGGAGGCAAAGTTCAATAGACGGCTTGCGCGTGAGGTGATGGATACTTGCAACTCCAATGAATTGGAGCTTCTTTTCCCAGAGTGCAGGGGAAGGAACCATATTCAGATCATTAGTTGGGCTAGGGCGAGAGCAGCCACGGCTTCACATCCATCCACCAGGGCAAAATGGCGTCGTTTCTTTGATCGTTATGACTGAAGTAAATATTATGTTTTTAAGATTTTAGTTGCGAGGGAGCAGATGTTCGAATGACTAAATGAATTCAACTTTGTTTTTGTCTCTGAATGTGTTGTTTTGTCTGCATATGTTCGACATGTGCACCTTTGAACTGCTTGTTTTTCTGAAGTTGAACTGATTTGTGGTCCAATGTTGCATGGCTTGTGTAATAACTATTTCCTACCAACTGGCTGCCCATCTGCCTATTTATCATTTTTATAATCTGTGAGTGTCCCTGACTATAAACGCTATCCATCTATGTGTGGTGTGTGGCCAAGTCTTCCCCCTCCCTTTTCTTCCTTCTTCCAGAATCAGATCTAGGTTCCTCTCTCTTCTCTTCATTGCCTTTTTCTCTGTTCCTATGTGTTCGATGGAGGATTGTTCATGCAGATGCCTGGTAAAGATGGCGCGCATAGCTGACGACTGTGTGTACGAGTCTGGTTTGGAGCTCACTCAGACTCAGCGTCGTGGGCAACTTTCTTGTTTGCTGTACGACAACCATGGGTTTCGTACACCCTATGTTTGTCGCCTGACGGATGGTGACTTGAAGGAATCATGAGTATGTGTTTCTATTCGTTTTGTTTTCTACTTTCTTGTTGGTTTGTGTTTGAAACCCATGGACTGGATCTGCAGTTTTATCTTATGCATAGCTTGTCTATATTTTTTTAATTTGGTTTTGTCAGATTTTAACAGTATGGATTTCTGTGTGTATTTGTTCATTACTTAACAGTATTTTAACCATTTTTTGTATAATCCCTAATCTGTTTATGAATAGATGTTTTTACTGTAGGTGTATTGTTATGTATATTTTTTAGTTTAGTCAGTTCACATGTCTAGTTAGTTTTGTGTTATTTTTTTGGTTCAGATTTTTTCCATTTTCGTTTGTTATGCAAATCGTTACTATATGTGTGTAAAAATTCAGTTATGTCAGGTGTTCATTTTGTTTTGTACTCCCATGCCCATTTGCAGAAAATGTCACCCAGGATCAGGATTGTTGCTCCTAGTTCCGGTGTTCTGAAGATGGAGACTTCAGACAAGAATGGGTATCAGTTGATGGATGTTGCCTACCACATCGACTTTGATGGTTGCATCAACCTAACTACTGGGTGGAAGGAGTTTGCGGCTGAGTCTGGATTTAAGGATGGTGATGTGGTTATGGTTATGTTCTCGAGAGAAGACGACTCCCTGACATTCAGAATTTATGTGCTGTAGGTTTAAATGTGGCAAATGACGCCGGCTGTGAGATTTGTGTGTGGTTGATTATGTTGCAGTATGTTTTCTTTTAAAACATTTGCATGTGAGATGGTTGAATTGATTGGTATTATGAGAATGGTATGGAACTAGTTATGTAATGTTTTTCCTATTGTTCTGCTCAATTATAACTGTTTTATTTATACATTCTTTATATTAGTACTGGAACAATTTCTATAGTTGAACTGATGGGCATCCTTTGTTTTGACTGGTATATTTTTCATGTTCATAACTCGCAGACGGTGCTATACGCTGATGATTTTTTTAGAATCCCTTTTTGTTATTGAGTTTGCTAAACTTACATTCTGTTAATGATAATACTGATCTATTTTAGGCTGTCAATTACCAATCAAATTTGTTTGTTGTATAATATTTTTTTCTTACTTTTTTACATTAATTTTGGAGCAGTTATTTTTCTTTTTTATAGATGAATAATGATAGTTTTGGTATTTTAAATAATAAAAAAAATTAATCTTCACTACACAGTACTTATTTTTGTACTTGAACCTTATGAATTGTAGTAGTTGAACTTTTTTGTAAATTCGTTTCTGAAATTTTTATTTACAGTCTTATATATATTTTTTAGTTCTTACTATTAAGATGTGTTTGAACTTTTTACAATATTTTTGTTTATTAACTGTTTTTTCTTGTGAGTTTTTTAAATTATTTTCATTTTTTATTTTTTGTCGTGCGTGATCTACTGGATTTTTGTAATGGGGTGAAGTACTTTATTGGCCCATCGGCCTGGGTCGTTGTATTCGGCCCAATAGCTCGTCCGCGCGCCTGTGTAGCACGGCAGGCGCGTGAGCTATGTGTTTAGTCCAACCTCGCTAGTCGAGGGGGCTCTAGACTTGTTTATAAGCGCAGTCGAGGCTCACCAGTCAAACTCCTCTGAACACTTACCAGAGCGCTTATACACGTCTCTCTCTCTCTCTCTCTCTCTCTCTCTCTCTCTCTCTCTCTCTTGACCTGTGGGCCCTGGACGTCAGGTCCTGCGGGTGTGAGGATTACTAGGGATTCGCCCACGGGCTCGAGTTCAAGTATCTAGCATTGCCAGGGCCTGCGCCTTATCCTTGGGCGGTCATTTTTTGTTGTTGTTGTTTTGGATCTAGTACTTGACTACACCAGTAACTTGGACTAGTACTTTTTTGTCCTTGGGTTGTCAAGTTATTTCTTTTTCTTTTTGTTTGTTTGTTTGAATATAGTACTGAGGGGCATGACTTGCCCCGCACCGAACCGTACCGAGAATCGTACCAAGGGGCATAGTGGTACTGACACATCTTCCTTGTATGGACTTCGCCCCATTATCTATCTTAGGGGGTGTGGGTGCGTGGGGTGTGTGGGGGGGGGGAGAACAGAATAACTGCACTGCGCCTGTCAAACGAGCGCACTGCCGTGTTAGCGCGAGGCCGAGCCGGAGGGGGGGGGGAGGGGGGTCGGGACCCCCTCTCCCCCATCCCGGCGAGGCCGAGCCAGGAACGAGCCGTAGCAGGCGACGACGCGGCGTGCCGCGACGTCGCATGCGGAGGCGAGTCCGTAACATGACTTGCCCCATTATCTATCTTAGGGGTGTGGGTGCGTGGGGGAAACCTGACTTGCCACGCACCGAACTGTACCGAGGGGCATAATTGTACTGACACATCTTTCTTGTATGGACTTTGCCCCATTTTCTATCTTACGGGTGTGGGTGCGTGGGGGAAACAGAATAACCGCACTGCGCCTGTCAAACAAGCGCACTGCCGCGTTAGCGCGTGGCCGAGCCGGGGGGGAGGGGGGTCGGGACCCCCCCTCCCCCATGCCGTCGAGGCCGAGCCAGGAATGAGCCGTAGCAGGCGACGACGCGGCGTGACGTGGCATCGCATGCGGAGGCGAGTCCGTAACATGACTTGCCCCATTATCTATCTTAGGGGTGTGGGTGCGTGGGGGAAACCTGACTTGCCACGCACCGAACCGTACCGAGGGGCATAGTTGTACTGACACATCTTCCTTGTATGGACTTTGCCCCATTATCTATCTTAGGGTGTGGGTGCGTGGGGTGGGGGGGGGAACAGAATAACCGCACTGCACCTGTCAAACAAGAGCACTGCCGCGTTAGCGCGAGGCCGAACCGGGGGGGGAGGAGGGGTTGAGACCCCCCTCCCCCATCCCGGCGAGGCCGAGCCAGGTACGAGCTGTAGCAGGAGAAGACGCAGCGTGCCGCGGCATCGCATGTGGAGGCGAGTCCGTAATATGACTTGCCCCATTATCTATCTTAGGGGTGTGGGTGCGTGGGGAAACCTGACTTGCCACGCACCGAACTGTACCGAGGGGCATAGTTGTACTGACACATCTTCCTTGTATGGACTTTGCCCCATTATCTATCTTAGGGGTGTGGGTGCGTTGGGGAACAGAATAATCGCACTGCGCCTGTCAAACGAGCGCACTGCCGCGTTAGCGCGAGGCCGAGCCGAGGGATGGGGGAGGGGGCGTCGGGACCCCCCTCCCCCATCCCGGCGAGGCCGAGCCAGGAACAAGCCGTAGCAGGCGACGACGCGGCGTGCCGCGACGTCGCATGCGGAGGCGAGTCCGTAACATGACTTGCCCCATTATCTATCTTAGGGGTGTGGGTGCGTGGGGGAAACCTGACTTGCCACGCACCGAACTGTACCGAGGGGCATAATTGTACTGACACATCTTTCTTGTATGGACTTTGCCCCATTTTCTATCTTACGGGTGTGGGTGTGTGGGGGAAACAGAATAACCGCACTGCGCCTGTCAAACAAGCGCACTGCCGCGTTAGCGCGAGGCTGAGCCGGGGGGGAGGGGGGTCGGGACCCCCCCTCCCCCATCCCGGTGAGGCTGATCCAGGAATGAGCCGTAGCAGGCGACGACGCGGCGTGCCGCGGCATCGCATGCGGAGGCGAGTCCGTAACATGACTTGCCCCATTATCTATCTTAGGGGTGTGGGTGCGTAGGGGAAACCTGACGTGCCACGCACCAAACCGTACCGAGGGACATAGTTGTACTAACACATCTTCCTTGTATGGACTTTGCCCCATTATCTATCTTAGGGGTGTGGGTGCGTGGGGGAAACAGAATAACCGCAATGTGCCTGTCAAACGAGCGCACTGCCACGTTAGCGCGAGGCTAAGCCGGGGGGGGGGGGTGGAGGGGGGGTCGGGACCCCCCTCCCACATCCCGGCGAGGCCGAGCCAGGAACGAGCCGTAGCAGGCGATGAAGCGGCGTGCCGCGGCGTCGCATGCGGAGGCGAGTCCGTAACATGACTTGCCCCATTATCTATCTTAGGGGTCTTGGTGCGTGGGGGAAACCTGACTTGCCACGCACCGAACCCTACTGAGGGGCATAGTTGTACTGACACATCTTCCTTATATGGACTTTGCCCCATTATCTATCTTAGGGGTGTGGGTGCGTGGGGGAAACAGAATAACCGCACTTCGCCTGTCAAATGAGCGCACTGCCGCGTTAGCGCGAGGCCGAGCCGGGGGGGGGAGGGGGGTCAGGACCCCCCTCCCCCATCCCGGCGAGGCCGAGACAGGAACGAGCCATAGAAGGCGACGACGCGGCGTGCCGCAGAGTCGCATGCGGAGGCGAGTCCGTAACATGACTTGCCCCATTGTCTATCTTAGGGGTGTGGGTGCGTGGGGGAAACCTGACTTGCCACGCACCAAACCGTACCGAGGGGCATAGTTGTACTGACACATCTTCCTTGTATGGACTTTGTCCTATTATCTATCTTAGGGGTGTGGGTGCGTGGGGGAAACAGAATAACCGCATTGCGCCTGTCAAACGAGCGCACTACCGCGTTAGCGCGAGGCCGAGCCGGGGGGGAAGGGGGAGGGAGGGTCGGGACCCCCCTCCCACATCCCGGCGAGGCCGAGCCAGGAACGAGCCGTAGCAGGAGACGACACGGCGTGCCGCGGTGTCGCATGCGGAGGCGAGTCAGTAACATGACTTGCCCCATTATCTATTTTAGGGGTGTGGGTGCGTGAGGGAAACCTGACTTGCCACTCACCGAACCGTACCGAGGGGCATAGTTGTACTGACACATCTTCCTTGTATGGACTTTGCCCCATTATCTATCTTAGGGGTGTGGGTGCGTGGGGGAAACAGAATAACTGCACTGCGCCTATCAAACGAGCGCACTGCCGTGTTAGCGCGAGGCCAAGCCGGGGGGAGGGAGGGTCGGGACCCCCCCTCCCCCATCCCGGCGAGGCCGAGCCAGGAACGAGCCGTAGCAGGCGACGATGCGGCGTGCCGCGGCGTCGCATGCGGAGGCGAGTTCGTAACATGACTTGCCCCATTATCTATCTTAGGGGTGTGGGTGCGTGGGGGAAACCTGACTTGCCACGCACCGAACCGTACCGAGGGGCATAGTTGTACTGACACATCTTCCTTGTATGGAATTTGCCCCATTATCTATCTTAGGGGTGTGGGTGCATGGGGGAAATAGAATAACCGCACTGCAGCTGTCAAACGAGCGCACTGCCGCGTTAGCACGAGGCCGAGCCGGGGGGGGAGGGGGGGTCGGGACCCCCCCTCCCCCATCCCGGCGAGATCGAGCCAGGAATGAGCCGTAGCAGGCGATGACGCGGCGTGCCGCGACGTGCCGCGGCGTCGCATGCGGAGGCGAGTCCGTAACATGACTTGCCCCATTATCTATCTTAGGGGTGTGGGTGTGTGGGGGAAACGTGGGTTGGGGGGAAACAGAATAACCGCATTTTCTATCTTAGGGGTGTGGGTGCGTGGGGGGAAACCTGACTTACCGCGCACCGAACCGTACCGAGTGGCATATTGTATTGACATATCTTCCTTGTATGGACTTTGCCCCATTATCTATCTTAGGGGTGTGGGTGCGTGGGGTGGGAGGGGGGAAACAGAATAACCGCACTGCGCCTGTTAAACAAGCGCACTGCCGCGTTAGCGCGAGGCCGAGCCGGGGGGTGGGGAGGGGGGTCGTGACCCCCCTCCCCCATCCCGGCGAGGCCGAGCCAGGAACGAGCCGTAGCAGGCAACGACGCGGCGTGCCGCAGCGTCGCATGCGGAGGCGAGTCCGTAATATGACTTGCCCCATTATCTTATCTTTATTTTTTAGGGGAAAACCAACACCGTTATGAATTATTTTTTCATTTGTACTTTTTTGATAATTTTTTTGTACTGTTGTGAGTTATTATTTGTACTTTAGCCATTTGTTTTCTCCATCTATATTATTTTTTATTGTATTTGATTTTTGGTATTATATTTTGTAACTGGCCAGAGATAGTGGGCTTCACCACGGTTGTGGGCTTTAGCCGTCCGTTTTCTCCCAGTCATCTTTTAACCCTCCCACTCACCTTTTAACCTCTGATCTTCCCCGTTCCCCTCCTCTCCCGTCCCCAAATCGATTCCGTCTTCGTTCCCCTCTTCTTCTCTTCTCGGAGAGGGAGTTGCTACTCTTGTTTCTCCGCGGGAGTGTCGGCCGGAGGGCTCAACCCCAGGGGTGGAGGTCCGTGTGCTCTGTTTTGTTCCTTTTGCTCTGCCATTGACTTTGCTTGCGTCCTCTTATGTTCAGATTTTCTCTCTATTTCTAATCTCTTGCTCTCGTTGCTGTCCTAGGCTGCACTCGCTAGGGTTCCTTTGCTGTTGAACGAGCGTTTGGCGGTAGTGATACTGGATTGCGTGGCCGATTTTGTGTTTGTTGTTAAGAGTTTTGCTTTTGTATGGCGTGCTTTGTTTCTGAAATAGTTCAAATCCCTAATTTTTGTTCATGTGTCTTGCAGATCTGGTTCGGTAGATTTTAGGACTGTACAATGGGTACATCATCCAGTCTGGACAAATTGAATGCAGGTGATTTTCCCTGTATTTTGGATGATGTTTTAATAGATCTGGTTTTTAGGTTGTACAGTTGTTGCCGTATCGACTTTATAAGTTGTATGTATTTTGATAAGTGTTAATTTTGTCCTGGATTGTATGACGTGTATCGTTTTGGCAGTTGATGCAACCTGCAGACATGTTGTAGTACTTATCACCATGTGTATTTTGAACTGCTGTCCTGGCATCTGAATAGGTTGTAGTAGTCAGTGAAGAACTATTATGGTGTTGAAAGAGTTGTGTTTTCTGAAGTTTGTTCTGCAAGTGGTGGGTTCATATTTGTTTTATTAGGTGAACTTGTTGAAAACTGATTGATTGTTCTTGTACTTTTTTGCTAATTATGATGTTGTTGCAGATGTTGGAGTGTCGGTGCCTCCCGATTCTGACAAATCTGAACGCTTTCAAGATCTTGTGAATGTTATTTTTGAGACACCAAATCCTCTAGAAGAACTTGCGAATGTTGTGGTGTTACCCTTATATTTGCTCTTTTTTATCAGCCTTTAATTCATATATATGCTTAGTTACATCAGTTGTTCCTTTTTGTTTGTGTCTGATGCTATGCGCTTTATTTATCTATGTGTCTGCAATGTTAATTGTGTTTTAATTTTTTATGTGCGTGGTTATGTTATTGGTTTATGCAGTTAATGACAGCCATGGTGTTCCAGAGGACATTTCTGATGTTGTTAAAGATATTAATAATGGAATGTATTCACTTAACGTTGATGATGGTGATGGCAGCTGGCAGTTATCTGTTACTCAGTCTCAAAGTGTTGATGGCACTGAGCCTGTTACCCAAGCTGAGGATGTTCCTATGCAGTTACAGCTCGAGGATGAAAGGATAATAAAGAAGAAGTATGAATTCCATAAGAGAAAGGAATTGGAATGGCGTCAAAAGGCTGCCTGTGTGCCAGAAAATGATGTTGATGTTGCTGAAGCTCCTAAATGTGTAGGCGATGAAGGTGGTGACGCGGGTTTTTCAACTGTTCATGCCAGATCTCATGGAAGTGACATGCCTGTGAAGACAAACTTGATGCAAACTCGGTTGATGCAAGTGTTTGGCCGTGATGGAGTTAAGGAGAAGAAAGGTGTTTTGAAGAGGAAGATGTCAGATCGAAATCCTAATGGCACACAGAGGCGCCCACGTGTGAAAGCTGGTTCCCAACCTGGTAATAGCAAAACTGATGCGGATAGTGTTGCTGTGAAAATTGGTCCAAGCAAACTTGGTGTCTCCTCTGTTCGTCGGAGTCCACGAGGTTTGACAAATAAGAAGCCTTCTTCGTCTCCTCTTCAAGAGCGGTCTTTGTTGAAAGAAAATAAGAAGCGTAAAGTTCATCCTGCAAAGGTGAACAAAGGTGTGAAGAAGCGTGCTCGTGTCGAAGCTGAAGATGCTGCATCTGAAGAAGATGATGTTGAAGTTGATACAGAAGATGAAAATTTACAGTGGTATGTGTTTTGTACTGCATGTGACTTACTAGTTGTACTTGCAATGATTTAATTGTGTTTCGGCTGGTATTGCGGCCAGGTTAGGCTGATCATTTGTTTGCATCAATTGAGGGGTGGTACTGATGTTGTTTTAATACTTGAACTTGTGCAATCTTTCCTTTTTCTTTTTACTTGCATTCATATGCTTGTTTTGTTTTCTTTGTTCATTTTTTTAAGGTGTGGCTTTTTTGTTTTCATTTACAGCCTGTTAGCGTTATGAGTCCGGTCAAGCCGGTGGGAGGCAATGCCGGAAAAGTTGCCTTGGATGAAGGTGACCAACGGAAATTGAACTTAACTGTGCGATGTTCGTTGAGAGAGGTTGAAGATGGTGCTAAATTGCTCGAGAGTTGGCATGTGGCTAGGGTTCATGCATCTGGTTTTGGTTCTATCTTCAAGTGGAGGGTGAAGTCTAACATTTCCCGCCCTCTGATGGGAGTTTTGTACCTGAGGATAGATTGTGATACAATGACTCTTGACATGGGTGATGCTAATAAGAAGCTTCGCATCACTAGCGACGGTATACAACAATTATTTGGTTTCCCTCGTGGTGGTCGTTCTGCGCCAAGGCCGTCAGAGGACGGATATGACGACGCTCTGATGAAGTTAAGATCGGATCTTGACATTAGCAGGGACAAAGATGTCAAGACAAAGGATTTGAGGAATAAGCTCAAGGTGCTCGTCAAGGATCCTAGCAAAGATGATCTTGCTCTGAAAGTGTTCTTCATGATTGTGTTTATGAAGGTTGTGTTGCCTGGTTCTGCCCCGCATGTTTCCAGAGAGGCAGCAATGTTTGAGGGTCTCGTCTTTGAGGACATGGCTAATATGGATTATTGCCAGCTGATGGTTGATGAGCTTAGAAGGGCTGTTGCCAAGTACCAAAATGGTGATACCATGGGGAAGGCAATCATAGGCTGTGCCATAGGGCCTGTACTAATGTACCTTGACTGCCTTATCCGTGGCAAGACTGCGGAGCCTGACATGCGAGTCCCCCGCATATGTTACATGGATCCTGCCAAGCTTTCTGATCTGGTTGATGCAGATTTGATAAAAAAAGGCAATGCAGATCCAAAGACTTGGGTGTTTGGGAAGCTTCCGGTGAGTTTTGTTTGATTTGTGTTTTGCAGACCTTTTTTTATTTTAGGTATAGCTATTTTTTGCTATAGTGGACATGTGTACTGTAGACTTTTCTGTTTATATTTTGTATGGTTTAGATATGGTTTTTTAGTACTGTTGTTTAGTGTGTGGTTGAACTGAATAACTTTGTTCAACTGGCCTGTTGGTAAATACTAACAAATTGGCAATGACAGTTAAAGTTTATTAGTGGTGTTGATTTTAAATCAGTTAATATCATGATTTATTTTTCCCTATGTGTTGCATTGATTGATTAACTATTTTTCCCTTTTGTTTGTAGTGGAAAACTCAAGAGGAGGTTGTTTTTTTCTGAGTGTATAAACGGTCAGTCCCGGAGAAGCCGTCATCTCAGGTTCCGAAGTTTTCATCTCTGCCCGATGAGTTGAGGGATGGCCGTGGTGTTGAGGGTGCTGGTTATGCCCCCCTGGCCCTAGTAATGCTAGTGCTTCATAGAGGCAGGGTTTTGGTATTGATGTTGTTGTTTCAGCGTTGGAGCACTGAGCATATCTTAAGTAATGTGTGTTCTGAGCTGCAAAAGGTCCCAACAACAGTTGAGCATTTGAGTTGTATCAATGGTATCCTTCCTGAAGGTCATCAATTTAACGCTGAGGAAGTTGTTGACTACATTGAGATGGAGAGAATTTTAATCGGTGATATGCGTGACGGTGCTGCTAATCTAGTTTAGAGCTCGGTTCGTCTGTTGAACAACATGAAGCGTTTCAGAACTACGCAAAACTCTCGCTGCAAGCCATATGAAGAAAGTGCAAATGTTGTTATCAAGCAGTTTGAGCAGGATGAGGCAGCTGCCACCGACAGCAGGGCTGGTGATGGTACTGAGGCTAATGTTTTTGATCACGAAATGAATGATGTTGGCTTTGAGCGTCCTGATGTTGATGTGAGTCAGTCCTTGTTGTTTGCAATTTTTACTTTGTTGTCCTGATGTCAGTGTTGTAGTTGAACTTCCTCATGTTCATCTATTTATTAATAATTTTCTTTGATGCAGATTGATCACGATGAGGCTGCTGGCACCGACAGCAGGGCTGATGATGGTACTGAGGCTAATGTTTCTGATCAGCGTACGAACGATGTTGGCTCACAGCACCCTATTGTTGATGTGAGTCAGTCCTTGTTGTTGGTATGTTTTTACTATGTTGTTCTGCTATCAGTATTGTAGTTGAACTTCCTAATCTACATCTGTTTATTAATTTTTCTTTTTATGCAGGAGACCAGTCATAATGTTGAGGTTGCTGTTGACGGTGGAGTTCATGATCCATCCACTGATAAGCGCAAGGTTATTTTTATTTTCATTGTGTTTATTCATATTTTCTTAAAGTTTCATGCGCACCGATGTGTCTTGCTTGTTCATTTTTCTATCCCACACCGTTTATAGTTTGCAAGGGGGTCACTACCTTTTTTGTTACTGTTGTTTTAATTCCTTGTGTTTATTGTTGCTCATAATAGCATTGTGTTTTTGCCTCATTACATTCGAATCAGGGTCCTATTATTGGCGATGAGCCTTGTTTGCCCGTTGGTGATGTTGCTTTGAATGTTAGCAACAGCAAGATCGATGATGTTGCTATGAATGCTTCCAAGGTTTGTTTTTCTGTGCACCTATTGGTAGCTTATTTTTTATTGTTATTTTTGTTCATATTACTCACTTTTTCTGAATTTTTGTTTTCGTTAGATTACTGATGTTGAGCATGAGGTTGTCCTTAGTGGTGGAGATGATGCTCGTGATGTTCCATTGAGTAGTGGGCGCAATGTTGGTACCAAAGTTGCTGATGAGGATGCTGGTGCTGCCAGCATACTTGATGCCAAATCGCCTGGTGTTGGTATTATTGGGAATGGAAATGTTTCTGGTTGTGAAGATTTGCCGCCGGAGAATTTCCCGCCTGGAGGTCTTGATTACGGTGATGCATTGCAAGATGCTTCTAGCGTGGAGGAGGTGCCATCCGATGATGATGATTTACTTCTGTCAATTTCTTCTGACCCCTTGATGCAGGAGGCGCTATTGTCGTCCCAGGATTTTCTTTCTACAGACCCTGAAAGCGCATCAATATTGGTGTCCTCTCAAGATGTCCCATCGTCAAACCCTGAAACTGGAGGCATAATGGTCTCATCACAGGAACTACCGTCGTTGTCAAACCCTGATACTCCAGGTAAGGACTTGTAAATGGGGCGTACTTCTCAATTTTGGCATTTTGGACATGTTCTCTTGTAGTTGTTGAACTTATTATTTTTCATCATTTTCTGCAAGCAGAAAGTGGTAATGTTGTTAAGGTTGATATGTTTTTCTTCGCTGTTACGAGGTTACACACGAACCGTATAAAATGGTTAGTTTTGGATTTTGCCCGTACTATTTTTTGTCTCTTTTTCTTTCTCTCGTATGATTATTGTTGTTGTTGCAGTAGTTTTAATTCATGTAATCTTTTGTGTTTTTCTAGTCACAAGCCGATGTTTCAAAATAAAGAATGTGATGCCAGTGTTGGTTCTATTGCTAAAGTGTTTGTCCCCACTGGCATGCTCAACTCAGACAGTGCTGATGTTGTTTTATATTCTCTACGCCAGAAGTACCGAGACACTGACAAGTTGATAGTTCCCAGATGGGTGACGGTCAGTATTTTGCTTTTTTTGTAAATAGGATGATAACTTGTTTTGCCAATTTTCTAACTGTTGTTGTTCTTTTTGTACAACAGACCAAGATCCGTGATGAAAATATTGATTCCAATGTGCTAAATAGGTTCACGATATCAGGTGCTGATGGTTTTGGCCAAGTAGGTGAACTTGGAATTTTTGTACTGATTAACTTGAACTGTCATGTTTTCTTTACAGTTTTGGGAGGTGAGGGGAATGAACTTGATCTGTGCTTCTTTTACACCTGCACTTATGAATGATACGTGCTTCTTTTATTAAAGCTGCACTTATTGTTGCAAGGAAATTGAACTGATTATGTGATTTATATCGCAGTGGATATAAATTCTTTATGATTATGTGATTTTTTGTTTGTACTTATGAATTTCAATTTCCCTCTTTTATTTTATTGTTTCGAGGCTGAATTTTTTGTTTCATTATGATTTGGTAAATTCATTTTTCCTCTGCGATTTTTTTCCAGCTTCTTTTCCCTACATTTGATCCGCCGTCATTTGTGGCTACCATGAAGCCTAGTGAAGAATCTGGGCATTGGTGCTTGGTTGTTCTGAATTTGAAGTTCCGGCGTTTCGAGTGTCTTGATTCACTCCGTGATGAAACCCTGGGTGATGCAGTTAGATTCTTAAGGAATATGACAGATAATATAAAGAAGCTTTGGAGGGAGTCCAGTGTAGACAGGGCCAAACCATTCTCACCGGCGCATATTGATGGTTTCTCTTGCGAGTTTGTGCGGGTGCCTCAGCAGGAAAACACGTGAGTATCTGTTTTTAATGATTTTTGCTGGTTGTTTTTGTTGCTGGAGGATGTTGTTCCTGTATTTTTTGGATTTTGCGTTGTACCATTTTTTGTTTTTTCCTTTGTTTACAGGCATGATTGTGGATTCTTTATGCTACAAAACTGCAAGACCTATTATTGCCGGGAGGATGGTGTAATTGAAATGGTCGATTACAGCCATGAAGACATTTTGGACATTAGGAAGACTTTGTTGTATACCTGCGCAACTAGCGATGTGTTTGATGTTGACTTCCGTGGTTTGTTTGGCATCGAACCCTGTATGTGTGCATGCACTTTTGTAATTTTTTGCAGCTTGTACTTCTCTATTAGTACTGTCATGAAATATCTATTTGAACTTACGCTTTGTGCGGTCTTCTTTTTTTTCAGGTGAGTGGCTGGATCTTGGTGAGTATGACTACAGGTTCTTTGGTAGCCAGTTCTCGGAGGTCGAGCGTGTAGCTATTGATCTTAACTAGGGGCGTTCTCCCGAAAAGACAAGATCTGGTGTTATGAAGGGGCGGTTGGGAGCTCTGAGAGGTTCTACGGCTGCTTGTGCAGATAGTCCTACTACACCCAAGAATCCCATTGTGGAATTGGTAGACAGCGATAATGATGTGTTTGACAAGATTGCTGGCGTTGGAAGAGTCACGAGGAGCGCTGCTGCCAAAGGTTTATCTCCCCTTGCTGGAATAATGGCTCGTAGAGCTGGTGGTGCTAGGAAAGATCCCGCTTTGGATTCTGGCAATGTTGTAAGCACGAAGCGTGCACCCAGAGCTCCTATAAAGTTTTGCTCCCCTGTGCAGCAGCTTCACCCTTATAAATTCCCTCACCTGGACAAGGCTCGCAGGTTGTATAATCTGTTGCTTAGTGAAGAATGGCGTGAGAAGTATGCCGAGTGAGTATCTCCCATTATTTTTCCTCTTCCTTTTCTTCTGTTGTTTGTAACTGCTAGATAAATATGACCTGAACTGTTCCTTTTTATACAACTAGAACTTCTATGAATGCCTTATCTTGCTTCTCCTTCTTTTTGTTCTTGTGTGTGCTGCAGGAATACATTCTCAATGATACCTCAGCCTGATGATAACGTAACTAGCTTCACTGGGAAACACATCTGGGAAGTTTTTGCACCTGGGCAAATGATGGAGGGTGATGTAATGGACTTCCTCATTGATGATTGGAAGCAAGATCCGTATAGAAATGCTGATTTCGCATCTGGGAAAAGGATATTGCTGAGTCCATATTTCATCATGGTAATCAATCAGATCGGTTTCTTTATGTTGAACAAGACTACCTATTGTTTTTATGAGTTTTAATAATACTTTGCTTGTTGATTCTTTACCGCTGTCTATTTTCTATTTTGGCTTTTTTGCAGGTTGTGCTTGCCTGTTCGTTTTACGAGGATGAAAATAAAGTGTTTAATGTGGAGAGTGCAGCGAGAGATTTCAAGAGCTATGTTAAAGCTAATGAAGACTTGCTCAGTGCCGACCTTGTGAGATCGACTAGCTGATTTTTGGTTTTTATTTGTTTGTTGTGATGCTAGTTTTTAATTTGAATATTTAACATCTCTTTTTTGGTCATTTGTTTTTAGATCATGATGCCTCTATTCAAGCCTATGGTTTTATCAAAGGATAGGAAAGTAAACCACTATTCCTTATATGTCATGAATCGATACCGAAGTAGCGTTGACATCCTTGACTCTTTACCTTATCCGAAGAACCATCGTCCTTCGAAGAATACCTATCACAAAGACTGCGAGAAGATTGTGAGTGACATTTATTATCTGTACTGGATTAATATTTCTGCATCTTTGTTTCTGCTTTTTCTAAGACCTAAAACTGTGTGGGTTCTTTTGTTTTTTTACAGATTTCTAGATTGGTCAAAGTAATGAAGGCTGTGTATGGTGATGCTCAGTACAATGCGAGCAAGCAGCCCAATTGGGAGCTGTTTGCAAAGAAACCAACGTTTTTCAAGGTTCCACTTCAAGGGAAAAATGAATGTGCCCATTATACTTTGAAGTATGCGGGATGCTATGATGGTGAAAAGATCGTTGAGAACATTCGAGATAATGACGTGGGTTCCTTGTTGAGCTTTTCACTTTCTGTTTTTGGCTTATTGTGCATCCTTTTTTTTATGTGTCATGATTTTTGATAATTTGTTTTATTGTTTTGCAGCCACGCATTGTTGATTGGAACGCTGAGGATCTGTATAGAGTTGTGTTCAACCGGAATAACAATCTTCTGGTGACGGAGCTTCCCAAGGAGGTTCAGGCTTTGGCTCCTGATGCATAGGAGAAATGGTCATCATTTGCATAGTGAATGGGATAGTTGTGTGATATATCTCTTGAAAACATTGTAGGCGAAATAAGGAACACCCGTCCCCTCCCCTCCCCCGACCCCGCGCCCGCGCCGCCTCTCCGGGGGGCGGCCGGGGCGGCTCCCCCGACTCACCTCTCCCTCCTCCTCCCCCGTGCCCCCCACCCCCGCCGGCGGCGCCCCTGGATCTGGCCGGGCGGGCTGGCGGCGGCGGGCTCTCCCTTACCCCGCTCGCGCACCTCCTGACCCGGGGGCAGGGGTGGCGGCGGGTGCCCCTCGGCTGGCGGCGGCCCGGCGGCCTGGAGGTGGCTGGCGGCGGCCCGTCGCGGTGGTGGCGCCGTCCTTTGGCGGCGGGGCGGCCTGGTTGCGCAGGGTGGCCGGCGGCGCGTCCTCGGCCCAGATCTGGGCCCTTAGGGCCCCATCTGGGTCCTAGCGGGCCGGTCCCTGGGCGTAGCCTCGTTGTCTGCGGCGCGGTGAGGAGGAAGAGCGGCTTGGATTGGGGCGGCGGCACCGCCGGCGTGCCGGCAGCAGCGCGAAGGCGGGAGCTTTGCGAGCCCACGAGGGCTCGGCCGGGCCGGTGAGGCCACGGGCCTGGTGTGCTCCCGCTATTGCGTCCGGACGGCTACTGTCGCGGACGGTGGAGGTGGGGCCCTCCCGCGTGCCGATGGTGCTGATACCCTAGTCCCGGCTCTGATTCTTCGTCGTGCTATCCTCACTTCGCGGTGCCGTGGTGAGACGGCGTGGGGGCCTCAAGACCGCGTTGGCGCACGATGGTGGTTGGTTTGGTGGCAGGCTCCGGGGCGCCCGAGGTGCGGGTTGGGATCGGGGGAAACCCCTGTCGGCATGGCCAACGCCGGCGCGGTGGCGCCTGTGGGTGCCACCTGACCTTCCGGGAGGGCGTCGGAGCTACCCTTCCTCTCGCCTCATCGTGTACCGGGGGAATCCCTTAGCAGAGCGTCGTCATCGTCGCGATCCTTCTTGGAGGTGTTGATAGGTGCCGGCGCTTCGGAGTCTTGGAGTCTAGTGGAAGATCCTGGTGGGCGTTGCGATCGCGAGGCTTCTTTGTTTTGTTGATCCGCCGTTTTTGGCATTTGTTTCTTTTGCTTTTCTCTTTTCTCTTTCGTTTCTTTTGGGCGTGACTGTGCTGCTTCCGCCCCAGCACCTATGCATGTATGGTTCGGTTGGTTGCTTTGTATACAAAGCGGGGGGAAACCCTTTTTTCGATAAAACATTGTAGGCTCTATTTTGTAGTGTTTGATGTCTTCTCGAGTACTATGTAATAACTAGTATATTTTGTGTTGTGTTTTAAGTGTGGCACAATGTTTCATCGGGAATTCGTTTTGGTTAAGTTTTATTTTTTGTACTGAAGACTTATATTGTAGTTGAACTGAAAACACTTTTTTTCCAAGTGTATTTTACGAGTTGTTGCTAAGAAAGTGAGATTTATTTTATTTTTATGTGATTCCATCCTAAGTTGGACCTTTATAGTTTCTGTACTCTCGTTTTCTTTGTACTTATGATATAGTTCTATTAGTACTGATTTGTAATCTCATTCAGCGTAAGGCTTTCAAATTTTTGGTGCCAAATTTTTGTTTGAACTTCTTGAACTTTAGTAGTTGAACTTCATTGTAAAAGTTAAAGTACTGGTTTAAATTAGCTACGTTTAAGAGATAGTCCTATTAAGTTCAAAACTATTTCTTTCTCAATGCATTAATTGGTATCATCATAGCACTTACCGAATAAACTTAGTTGTACTGAGATTCCAATTGTGCTAGTACTTTTGATTAATTATTTATTGTTTGTGTTGTTTGATGCTAGTACGTCTTCTGTTATGTTTCTTGTGATTTTTCTCTTTTGTCGAACTTATATCTTTTTGATTTAGTTTTTGGCCTTCTTTTTTTCTAGGCTGTGGTTTTTCTCCAGGAAATGTTTGATCCTAGCACTTGCCTTATAGACTTAGTTGTACTGAGATTTCGGTTGTATTGCCACTGTTAATTCTTAGTATGTCACTGTTTTAAGGAATGCGAACTGAAGCTTCCCGTTCCTTTTTATATATTTGTAGAATGAACGTACCGTGTGTTCAACTGTACCAGAACTTTCAGTCCTAGGATGCTAGTGACTAGGAAATACGTACTGGTGTTTCTCTTGCTTTTCCTGATGCAGTACTTAGTGAATTTCTAACTACTTTTTAGCACGATGCTTTTTAGTACTGAATGTTGTCCTCGGCTGAAACTTAGTCTTTTTAGTGTTCTTCTGAAACTAAAAACTGATTTTTTAGCGTGATAGTACTACCGTTTATGTCTAAGCTGTACTGAGCGTCGAAGGCTACTATTTGCTTTTGGCCTTTATTTAGTCTGCCACTTTTTTTTGCGAAAATATTCATGTGTTAGTTTTTTTCACCATGACTAGTGCTGTGTGGCAGCCATCAAGTTTCAACTTCAAATCATGGATAAACAAAATAGGAAGCTAGCAAACTTGTTGGACGACATAAGCAAACGATGTACTTGATAGACATAGGCAAACTTGTTCAAACCCTGACACACATAGCACAAGATAGCTGGTTCAACATAACGAAAGCAAACTACAAATATGAAACAACAATACTAAGGACACACACAGCATAAGGTAGCTGGTTCAACATAACAAATGCAGACTTTCATGCATCTTCATCCGCGAAGTTGCAGTGGTAGTAGGGGTCAGCCTCCTGCTCTTTTGAAATATCCCAACCTGTCATGATGTTGTCGATTGTCTTCCATGACTTGTACGTTGCGTATGCATCTATTCCTGCGTACGTGATGAGCTTGTCTGGTAGCGGGCTGTTCCCCCACAGTTTGTGGTCTTCCCTGTTCATCTTCTTCTTCATGCCTTCGTAGAATGGGTGGATGATGCCTCCTGCAACATCGGCCAAGGAGTCGTAGTATTTGCTGGTCTTTGGATCTTTCCACTTGTGCTGCATGTCGATGAAGTGGTTGGGGTTGATTTCCAAACCAGACTTCTCCAGCATCCGCTTGTCACCTCCAATGCTGAAACCAACAAGTGTGTACAATTTCTCCTCCCGCGGGAAGTCTTTGAGGCGCTTGGGCCTGCAAGGGGGGAGACACACTGGCGGTGTCAAAACCGGCGGATCTCGAGTAGGGGGTCCCGAACTGTGCGTCTAGGCGGATGGTAACAGGAGACAAGGGACACGATGTTTTACCCAGGTTCGGGCCCTCTCGATGGAGGTAAAACCCTATGTCCTGCTTGATTGATATTGATGATGTTGGTATTACAAGAGTAGATCTACCACGAGATCAAGGAGGCTAAACCCTAGAAGCTAGCCTATGGTATGATTGTAGTTCGTCCTATGGACTAAAGCCATCCTGTTTATATAGACACCGGAGAGGGCTAGGGTTACACAGAGTCGGTTACAATGGTAGGAGATCTACATATCCGTATTGCCAAGCTTGCCTTCCACGCCAAGGGAAGTCCCATCCGGACACGGGACGAAGTCTTCAATCTTGTATCTTCATAGTCTTGGAGTCCAGCCGATGATGATAGTTCGGCTATCCGGACACCCCCTAATCCAGGACTCCCTCAGTAGCCCCCGAACCAGGCTTCAATGACGACGAGTCCGACGCGTATATTGTCTTCGGCATTTGCAAGGCGGGTTCCCCTCCATGTTCCATGTGTTTGCCGAATAGTGTCTGGTTTCTTCATAAATGTTGCGCTCCTTGGCTTCCATGTCCAATAATGGCCCTCTTCCACGTGTTGTATGAATGCGAAAAGCCAGGGTATTTTCTATGTTTTACCCCCCTAGCTGCGCGAATAAGCCAACTATAAGAGAGGCGAGGATCCAGATCCGAATCACACCATCCTCCTTCCGCAAGTACTCATCGAAGCGCATCTGACAAAAATCCATTCCAACATGGACAGTCGATGCGGCTCCTCTTCTCGCGCTCCCAGTCCTCAGCCAGGAGATTGGAGGAGATGCTCAGTCCCGCATAGCGAGTTAGTGACACTCCAAGCAGAGGGATACCTTCCCCCAGCCTTTATGGTTCCGGTTCGAGCTGGACTGGCCACCTACAAGGGTGAGAAGCAGGCGGAGAGCATCCCCAATCCCTCCAAAGGAGAGCGGGTATGCTTCATCCCCTACTTAATAAGGGGACTCAGATTTCCCATACATCCGTTTCTCCGGGGGCTCCTGGAGTTCTATGGACTCCAACTTCACCACCTTACACCTGCCTCCATTTTACACATCGCGGGCTTTGTAGCTCTTTGCGAGCTGTTCTTTGGCATCGAGCCCCATTTTGCGCTGTGGAAGAGACTGTTTTTCCTCATACCCCGTTCTCACGAGGGGTCGATATATCAAGTGGGCGGAGCCGAAATATGGCGCATCGCTGGGACTGGATATCTATCTGGAACCCCAAAGAAGGCGTCCGAAGACTGGCCTTCGGAGTGGTTCTATATGGAAGACGCCCCGCTGCCGGATCCAGTTCGGATCGGCCTCCCGGAGTTTAGCAACGCTCCTCTGAAGAAAGGCCTGAGTTGGCGCCCGCGGAGCCCTCAACGGGAAGATGATAGGAGCATCCAATATCTGATGGGCCAGATACGGTTACTGGCCCATTCCGGATTAACCATGATTGGAGTCATGGCCACATGCATTATGCGAGGGGTGCAGCCGCTCCAATATAGGGGCCACCCCATGTCGGATTTCAATGGGGAGAATGACGCCACCCGTCATGGCCGCAAGGGGCCAGGATCGGCCGCCGATCTGGTGAAGATCCTGTCCGGCTTGTACAAGGGGGAGAAGGAGGACTTCCTCCGCACGAGTCCATTGAATGGATTCTCCATGAATAACCCTCGGAGCTGGGTAAGCGGACGCTTATATATCCGATCCGTGCTTTCAAAGATAAGTGTCTTACTTTATGATTTCGACGCAGGAACTGTGCCGGGATGTGGAGGGCATAGAAAGCCCGACTCCACAACCCGAGGATCCAGGAAGATCCCTTGATCCGGCCTCCGGAGAGGATTCGGACATAATGGTGGAATTGATTGACGGGGTGTTCCACCAGCTCAGCATAGACAATGCTCTAGTCGCCATTACGGCTGACTACCCGGTTTATCTCCGGCTTCCCAGGTGAGTACGACCGAAGTCCTAACACCGTTACTTTTTTAATGCTTATTTCTAACCACCGTGTACCAACGGTGCTTCGCAGGAGGTGCCTTTACAGCGGGAAGCCGAGCCCGCAGTGACTGACCAACCAGGGTCAATGCGGCCCAGCTGGCAGAAGAGGAGTGCGGCGCGAATCGAAACGTCGCCGCAAAGGTATGGCGCACCATTGTCTTTTAAGGGAAAGACTCCTGGAGGTATATTAATGCTCATGATTCTTCCAGGAGAAAGAGCGCTCGCCGGACTGAGCCCGGAGAGGTTGCCAACCAAGCCTCCGCCAACCAGGCTCCAACGCCTGGTCCGGAGGGGGAGGCGAGCGCAAGGCGCGAGCCGGATGCTCCTCCAACGGAGGATGCCGACAGGTTGTCCGCCACCAGGTCTGAGGTGGAGAGCGCCATGAATCACAGGCGCTGTCGGACATATCTTCGTGACGCGTGTTTCTCCCCAGAGGCGTTGAACGCCTTTAATGCGGGAGACGCGCACCTCCGTGCTGCTCAAGATGGTATAACCAGAGCCACGGAGCAGTATGTAGAAGACATACGGGTGAGGAATTTTAATAGTTATATATGCCAGTAGCCCCCGAGACTTAAAATAGTTAAACTAACTGATTTAAGGATCATTTGTTATGCAGGATCTTACGAACAAGAATACCCACCTGTCACAGGAGCTTCAAGAATGCAAGGTCCAACTTGAGGCCGCACTAGCCGCTGCCGGGGGAGCCACAGAGACCCCCTCTGGTAATTCATATTTCGAAAAGAGAAGTAGTTTATGAAGTGTGGCGTGTGTATAGTCTGACAATAATATCGCAGAGGGTGCCGGACTAGATCCGGACAAGCAACATCTGCTGCGCCACCTGAAGGCCGGCGAGAAGGTGCTTATGAGGGTGCAGCAGGAGAGGACCAAACTCCAAGATGCCAACACCCAGCTGGGTGAAGAACTAAAAGATGTTCGGGTCCAGCTGTCTAACTCCGTAAAGGAGAATCGGCGGCTTCGTCGCGGCATTTACAGTAAGTGCTTGAGAAAACTCCTTTGAAAAGAAGAGTTCGACGAGGAAGTCGATTGACAGAAATGTGTCTGTAGGTGTGCTCACGGGTCGTCCAGTGGAGGAGATGCCTGGTTCCACGGGAGACCCTCTTCCCGAGCTGCTGCAACTGCACGAACGTGTTCGGCAGGCGATGAGCGGCATCGTTCAGGCCTTATGGGTCTTGAAGGGCTTGCTAAGAAGCTTCAGGGAGTACGGCAGCGTTTCCGTCTGTAGAAGATATCGGCCTGCCGTCAAGGCACCAGGGAGGCCTGGGCCATGGTGACGACGCGGTACACGAAGGCTGATTCAAACCACATGGCCGAGGTCGGACCTGTGGGGCCCGATGGGAAGGAGATCCCTGTGAGCCTGATGTACGGCCAAGTAGAGTTGGCCGCGAAATATTCCCAACGATACTGTAAATTAGACAGCCTGTTAGATGGGATTGAAGGGGAGTACAATCAGTCAGTTTGACGATGTAATTTAAAATGACATGTAAAATGCCTTCTAGCCGGATTGTAGATCGTTTGCCTTTGCGGACCTTTTCGCTTCAACCTTGGGACCCAACAGTCCGGAGTGTGTCCGAATACCCTTACGGTTATACAAAAACCGGGGCATGCATGGAGACAAGGTGTAGGGGTCATAAGTGCTTTATCAGATGTAACACCCCGGTAATAAAGCTACAGTAATCACACACCCTAATGGTGCCATGTCATCGCTGTTAAGATTCTAATCTCACTTTGAACCAAACTGAATTCAAATTCAATTTAAATTAAAGTCAAACTATTAATTCTTCAACCGGTAAAACAAAAATGTTCGCTAGTTTGCAAAAATTCACTAACTAATTGTGCTGAATAAACCAATATTATTGGAATTACTAAAGTACCCCTTAACCTGTTTAAAATTGGACCAACAGCTTTTAATTGATCCTTTTCAATTTAAGTAAATATTTACACTTTTCAAAATAAGATAGAACTTGTTGTGCTAGCTCATAGCATCGCATGGTATTTAGGTGTCAAGTTTCAGGTTAAACAAAATACAATTGCTATTTATTAAAAATGCAAAACAGAGCAGAATCTGAAACAAAATAAAAATAAAAATGGAAAGATGAAAGACCTAAACTACTGTGCATGTGGGGCTCTAGTGCATACAGTATGGCCTGGCCCAATTTGGTCAGCCTTTCGACCTCCTCCCGCAACAGGAGAAGGCCGAGGCGCCATGGCTGCTGGGAGCTCGCCTCCGCGCACTGCTGCGCCACGGAGGGGATAAGAGCAAGCCCCTGTGCCCCCTCACTCTTCCCCTGTAACCCTAGCACGCCCGTTCCCCTCGCTCGTTTCTCTCCCCCTCGAGTTTGTCCGCGCCCGAAGACGTAGTCGCCGCCGCCCCATCGTTGTCGCGGCCACCGAGCTTCCCGCGGGCTGAAACCTAGTCAGGAGACGCGTCGGGCTCGTCTACTTCGACTACAACCACCGGTTCGAGTCGGGGCACCGTCAAACTTTGGGATCGAGCCGTCTTCCCCGCCACAGCCATCGCCGCCGTCGATTCGCTCCACCGAGCCTCCCCCGAGCTCGCCTTTGCACAACTACAGGGCCCAGTGAGGCCACCTCGTCCGATTCCCTTTGATCCCCTTTGATTCTTCCTCTGATTTAGGCCGTATTTCACCGCTAGACGCCGCGCCCCCACTCGCTGCTACCTTCTGTCGTCGCCGCGGCAACCGTCGCCGCACGCCATGTTGGCCCCCTGTTCACCGGCCGCGCCTGCGCCGCCCTCTCGCCGATCGTCGCCTGCCCTGGCCGGAGCCGTCCCATCCCCATCCGCGCGCGCCCTGCTGCGCCTGACGCCGTCCGTGCCCGCCGCTGCCTGGCGTGGCTGTCCCCGAGCTCGGCCATGTTGGCGCCATGATGCGCGTGCGTTTGCTCGGCTGCTGCTTTGCGGTTGCTGATGCACTGCCGCTGCTCGTCCTGCTGCTTGTTGCTTAGCTGCTGCTCTGCTACTAACTGCTACTGCTGCTGCCGAGCCATGTTATTGCCTTCTTGCTACTGCTGTTTCTTGCTACTACTGCCGCTGCATAGCTACTGCCGTCGCTGCTGTTTCCTTAATTGCTACCGCTGCTGTTTGTTGGTCACTCTGGCTAGTAGCTGCAAGGTTGTTTGCTGAAGAAACAACTGACGAAACTGAACCGTGAAGAAACCCACGAGACTACCAGAGAGCTTGCCCCATCCAAGCTTGGTTATGTGCTATGTGTGCGTTTGTGTACACACCCGTGAGGCTGGCCGTGCAACCAGGCCGGCCCTTGTTGATTAGAGCTAGGTGGTGCTAAATTAGTCTGGTAACAGATGACGTTTGGTCCCCCATCAATTAGGTTTGTTTTATTTATTTGTTTATAGGTATAGCATATGACATGTGGACCCACATGCACTGTTCACTTTTTGACCCATTCAACTTTGACTTGTTGACTTTGACCGGCCCCACCTATCATAACCCCATGTGGGTACACTCCGTGTACCCATGGCAAATTGCAGTTTATTTTCGAATTAATAATAAATCCAGAATTTTAAAATATTGTTTAAAACTTTAGAAATCATAGATAATAATCCGTAACTCGGATGAAAAAGTTTTATACATGAAAGTTGCTTAGAACGACGAGAGGAATCCGAAAACATGGTCCGTTTACCTGTCACAGGCCTCTAACTATCTGAACATGGAACTTTCCCCCTCCGGTCTTTTGTCTGACATAGGTCCGGAACCGAGAAAACATTCCCGGCGGACTTCCCCCTTCACCGGTATCGTGTAGCACCGCGTTACAATACGTCTAGCTCTACCTGTTGTCTTGTTATGCACTTGCTTGCTATGTATTTACTGTTTCTCCCCCCTCTTCTTTTCGGTAGACCCCTTGATGATGCTGATGCCCCTGTGATTGACTACGTCACCGACGACCCCTCCGTCTCGTCTGAACAACCAGGCAAGCCCCCCCTTTGATCATCCTGATATCGCCCATTCCATTCTCTCATGCTTGCATTAGATTTTGCTATTGTTATTGTTTGCTCCTATTCTGATGCATAGCCTCCTTTTGTAACCTGCTTACTGTTACCTTACCGGCTTATCCTAAACTGCTTAGTATAGGTTGGTTAGTGATCCATCAGTGACCCCCACCTTGTCCTTGTTGCCCCTGCTTCATCATTGAAGACCCGATCAACGGGATCGAAGACCAGGCCCCGGCACCGCACATCACTTTCCCCTTAGTTGCTCGACACTACTGGGATACTATCGAGTGCCGAGGGTGAGACCTCTACAACACTTCTGATGTTAACCCTGTAGGGTAGCTATTCGGTCGTGGTCATCGAGGGTGATTTCCTCTTTAACCACTTCCGATACGACTCTGTCGTGCAACCCCTCAAGTGTGAACCTCGAGGGTGATTCCTCTACGTTCACCTTGATGATTACATTGAGTGGAACCCACCGAGGGTGATTCCTTGGGTTTTCCTCTTGATGTTTGGACACACGGATACTTGGACTTTACAACTGTTACTTGGAAAGTGATGTGGAGACGGGCTGACCTGGAAGGTGCCCGTGAGATAATTACGAGGCGTGGCCGGGCATTCTTAGCCCTTGCCGCAAGTCCTCGAGACGGGGCAACGGGGTCACCTCTTTCGTGAATCTCTGCTTGTTACCGCGCGTTCCTAATCCACTACGATTTGGATATTTGATCCGAGGGGCCTCTGGCCTGATAGCACTAACCATCACGTGGGCATAGTATGGGCGTTCTGCGTCGTATACATCAGCCAAAGCTTAATAGACGTCAGCGACTGCGTGGCGCGCGCCGGGTTGGACTGCGCAAGCGCCTGCCTTGTTGAAGGAGGTAGCTAGGTCTGCTCACCGGCCGCGTACGCAACGTGCAGGAGTTTCCGGGGAGATGGCCCATGACCCCTGGGGGCATAGGTTTAGTCCGGCGTGCTGACCTCTCTGTTAAGTCTAGGTCGGGTTGCGGCGTATTGTTTGGCCGAGGCCGGGCATGACCCTGGAAAGTGTGTCCGGCCGGAGTTAAGCGAGCGTGGTGGGTAAGTTGGTGTACCCCTGCAGGGAAGAAAACATCTATCGATAGCCTGTCCTACGGTAACGGACACTTGGAGTTGTATCCCGATCGATACAACTAGAACTGGATACTTGTGATGAGAACTGGATGGTGATGAGGATTTGATTGTGATGATAACTGGATAGTATGGCTCTGGGATTGCTTTCTCGCAGGGAGTCGAGAAAGGATCTCTGGCCGAGGTTGATAAAACTACTACCGCTTTACTTTATGCTACTCCATTCCCTCCTGTTGCTGCAAGATGGTGGGTTCGAGAAGATGCTAGTCTTCGATAGGACTAGGCCTTCTCCCTATTTCTGGCATTTCTGCAGCCCAGTCCATATATACAGCCTTCCGTTGATAATGTTGCATATGTAGTGTAGATCCTTGCTTGCGAGTACTTTGGATGAGTACTCACGGTTGCTTTGCTTCCCCTTTTCCCCCTTCTTTCTTCTTTCTGGTTGTTGCAGCCAGATGGTGGAGTCCAGGAGCCAAATGCCACCTTTGACGACGGCTGCTACCTCGAGGGTGCCTACTACCACGTGACGGATGCCGACGACCAAGAGTAGTTAGGAGGCTCCCAGGCAGGAGGCCTTGCCTTTTTGATCATTGTTGTTTTGTGCTAGCCTTCTTAAGGCAAACTTGTCGAACTCATGTCTGTACTCAGATATTGTTGCTTCCGTTTTCGAGCTATGTATTCGAGCCCCCGAGCCCCCTGGCTTGTAATATAAAGCTTGTATTATTTTATTTTGTGTCTAGAGTTGTGTTGTGATATCTTCCCGTGAGACCTTGATCTTGATCGTACACATTTGCGTGTATGATTAGTGTACGATTGAATCGAGGGCGTCACATCAGACAAGTGCCCAACTAGCTATGTTATATTACATGGTTAGTAAGAAACATCTTCCAGGGAGAATAGTTCCGTTAGGGGTTCCTTTCCCTGGGAGACATGCCCTAAAGTGCATGTCCGGACTGCGGAAAGAGCAGAAAAAACATCTGGGGGCAGATAAATAAATAAGTAATAAATCATCTTTTAGGTCACCGACCGAATATTCCCTTAAGAACGCTAGCCTTCGGCTTCACCCAGTCTGAGGTACACATCCGGCTGACCCGGCAGTAACAATCGCAGAGGTGCTCCCTTTACCTCCTAGCCAAACAATCGGGAACGTAGGGGTAAGCACAGGAGCCAGGCAACCCAGCTTGTCCAAAACTTAAGTCATTTCGATGCATATAATGGTGAGTAAAAGGTACATGCAGAAGTATGACACATGTGTTGGGCATGAAGCCCATATAAATAAGCTTCTGTTAAAGAAGCCCCCAGTTATAACGAGTGCGATTAGCACATCAAGTGAGTGCGAACAAAGCGCAGATCAGCCCTCAAGAGGCTTGTACTAAAAGAGGGAGGAAAAAGGAGGGAAAACAAAGACAGCGAAAACATATGAAAGGTGGACGGAGAAAGGAGACGAACTCTGAGTCCGGCGCTAGGCGTATAATCTTCGGAGACGGGCTGCGTTCCATGGGTTTGGCTCGAGTCGGTTGTTAGGTGCGTTGCATAGATGGTATGCACCACCGGTAAGGACTTGGTCGATGATGAAGGGACCTTCCCATTTGGGCTTAAGTTTGTCCTTTTTCTTGTCCGACAGGCATAGAACTAGCTCACCAACATTGTAAGTTTTGTCCCGTACTTCTCTGCTTTGATATCTTCGAGCCTGCTGCTGATAGAATGCGGAATGGGATTTTGCCACGTCGTGCTCCTCCTCTAAGGCGTCCAAACTGTCCTGCCGATCCAACTCGACTTCTCTTTCTTCGTACATGCGCACGTGAGGTGAGTCATGAATTATATCGCATGGCAAAACTACCTCAGCGCCATATACTATAAAAAATGGTGTGAATCCGGTAGTGCGGTTTAGCGTGGTCCGCAGCCCCCAGAGTATGGAGTCGAGCTCCTCTACCCAGTGCGTGTTAGATTCCGTGAGGGACCGCACTAATCTGGGTTTAATGCCGCTCATGATTAGACCATTTGCTCGTTCCACTTGACCGTTAGTTTGAGGGTGATAGACTGAAGCGTAGTCGAGGTTGATGCCCATGTTCTGCACCAGAGTTTAACCTCGTCGGCCGTGAAATTCATGCCATTATCAGTGATGATGCTGTGGGGGACGCCAAAACGGTGTACTACCCCGGATATGAAGTCTATCACAGGTCCGGATTCTGCCGTTTTAACCGGCTTGGCCTCTATCCAGTTGGTGAATTTGTCCACCATGACCAATAAGTATTTTTGCTTGTGGGTTCCCCCTTTAAGGGGTCCAACCATGTCAAGCCCCCAGACCGCGAACGACCAAGTGATGGGTATAGTTTTGAGGGCGGTGGGTGGCATGTGGCTTTGATTAGCAAAGAGCTGGCAACCGACGCATTGTTGGACTAAGTCCTGAGCATCTGCCCGGGCTGTCGGCCAATAAAATCCTATACGGAAGGCCTTGCCTACAAGGGCCCGGGCTGCGGCGTGGTGCCCGCCGAGTCCGGCGTGAATTTCAGCCAGGAGATTTCGCCCTTCCTCTTCGGAGATACACCTTTGAAGGACTCCGGTTGTGCTTTTTTTATAAAGTTCTCCCTCATGGACCTTGTAGGCTTTAGATCGCTGAACTATGCAGCGGGACTCATTTTGGTCTTCGGGAAGTTCATGCCTGATTAAGTAGGCTAGGAATGGTTCTGTCCATGGGGCAATTACTGCCATTATTTCATGGGTTGAAGGTGTTATTTTATTGGGTGAGCCATCGATTGTGTCAGAATGTTCCGTGTTGGGTGGTGCAGTTGGTTCCGGGTTGTTATTTTCGGACTCCTCTTCCCATAATACGGATGGCTTAAAGAGCCGCTCCAGGAAGATGTTTGGAGGGACGGCATCGTGTTTTGCGCCGATGCGTGCCAACACGTCTGCTGCCTGGTTATTATCCCGGGCTACATGGTGGAATTCGAGTCCTTTGAACCGAGCTGACATTTTTAGGACGGCGTTATGGTAGGCTGCCATTTTCGGATCCTTGGCGTTAAAGTCTCCATTTACTTGGGATATTGCGAGGTTTGAATCCCTGCACACCTCTAGGCGTTGAATACCCATGGAGATTGCCATCCGGAGACCATGTAGAAGGGCCTCGTATTCGGCTGCATTGTTGGAGTCCGTGTACATCATTTGAAGTACATATTGGACTTTGTCTCCGGTTGGGGATGTCAAGACGACGCCAGCCCCCAAGCCAGCCAACATTTTGGAGCCGTTGAAATGCATGATCCAATTGGAGTATGCGCCGTACTCTTTAGGGAGTTCGGCTTCGGTCCATTCGGCGATGAAGTCAGCCAAAACTTGCGACTTTATAGCTCACCGTGGTTTGTAGGTTATGTCAAATGGTAAGAGCTCAATGGCCTATTTTGCAATCCCGCCCGTCGCGTCGTGATTGTTTATAATATCGTTGAGAGGTACTTCGGAGGCCACCGTTATGGAACACTCTTGAAAGTAGTGTCGCAGCTTCGGGGATGCCATGAACACCGCATACGCCATCTTTTGATAATGTGGGTACCGGGACTTGCATGGAGTTAAGACAGTGGATACGTAGTACACTGGTTTTTGAAGAGGGAATTTGTGCCCTTCTGTTTCTCGTTCGACGACGAGTACGGCGCTGACAACTTGATGTGTTGCCGCGATATATAATAACATAGGTTCGCCCAGGTTGGGCGCGGCCAGGACCGGATTTGTTGCCAATATGGCCTTAATTTCTTCGAGTCCGACCGTGGCAGCATCCGTCCATTCAAAGTGTTCGGTGTGCCGGAGGAGGCGATAGAGGGGCAACGCCTTTTCTCCCAAACGGGAGATGAAGCGGCTTAGAACCGCCACGCATCCAGCTAGTTTTTGTATTTGTTTGAGGTCTTTTGGGATATCCAATTGTGACAGAGCTCGGATCTTGGCTGGGTTTGCTTCAATTCCTCTACCATATACAATGAAGCCCAAGAGCTTTCCGGCTGGTACGCCAAAAACACATTTTTCCGGGTTGAGCTTAATGCCGTATGCTCGAAGGTTGTCGAATGTAAGCCTCAAATCGTCTACTAGAGTTTCGACGTGTTTGGTCTTAACGACCACATCGTCTACGTATGCCTCCACTATTTTGCCTATCTGGGTAGCCAAACATGTCTGAATCATGCGCTGATATGTTGCGCCGGCGTTTTTGAGTCCGAAGGGCATTGTGTTGAAGCAGATTGGACCGTATGGAGTAATGAATGCCGTTGCGGCCTGGTCTTTTTCCGCCATCTTGATTTGATGGTATCCGGAGTATGCGTCGAGGAAGCACAATGAATCGTGCCCTGCGGTAGCATCGATGATTCGGTCGATGCGGGGGAGGGGGAAAGGATCCTTTGGACATGCCTTGTTAAGGTCTTTGAAATCGACACAAAGGCGCCAGGATTTGTCCTTTTTTGGTACCATTACCAGGTTTGCTAGCCAGTCCGGATGTTTTATATCTCTGATGAATCTGGCTTCTAGGAGTTTGGCTAGCTCCTCTCCCATTGCCTGTCTTTTGGGTTCGGAAAATCGCCAAAGAGCCTGTTTGACTAGCTTGAATCCTTTTAGGATATTTAGGCTGTGTTCTGCCAGCCTGCGTGGGATTCCTGGCATATCTGAAGGGTGCCAGGCAAAAATGTCCCAATTTTCCCAAAGGAATTCTTGTAGTGTGGCTTCTACATCAGGGATTAATTGTGCCCCAATGGAGGCCGTCTTTGTGGGGTCCGTTGGATGGACCTGGAATTTGACTATTTCGCCTGCTGGTTTAAAAGAGGTGGATTTAGACCTCTTATCGTGTATCACATCGTCCCTATCCACCGTGGAGCGCAGCGCAGTGAGTTCCTCTGCCGCTAGGGCTTCGGATAATGCCTCTAGGGCCAGTGCGGCTGTCTTATTTTCAGCGCGGAGTGCTATATCTGGATCACTGACAAGAGTGATGATTCCATTGGGCCCGGGCATTTTAAGCTTCATGTACCCGTAATGGGGTATAGCTTGGAAGATTGTGAATGCCTCTCGCCCTAACAAGGCGTGATATCCGCTGCCGAACGGGCCCACTTGGAACGTGACTTCCTCGGACCTGTAATTGTCCGGCGAGCCGAACACTACATCTAGTGTGATTTTTCCTCTGCAGCGTACTTCCCGACTAGGGATTATTCCTCTAAAGGTTGTGCTGCTTCGCTCAATGCGGTTCCAGTCAATTTCCATTTTTGGAGGGTTTCCTCGTAGATGAGGTTTAATCCGCTGCCGCCATCCATGAGTACCTTGGTAAGACGAAAGCCGTCCACTATCGAACTGAGGACCAATGCGGCTGGTGCTCGGGCTGTTCGGAATTTAGGTTCGTCGCTGGCATTGAAGGTGATAGCCGTGTCGCTCCATGGATTTGTTGTTGCTACTTGGTAGACTTCGGCAAGGCTGCGGATTGTTCGTTTCCGCATGTTATTTGATGCGAAAGTCTCAAAGACTGTTAATACCGTACTGGTACTGTTGGGCTGGTTACCTGGGGCTAGAAAGCCTTCTCCACTTTTGGCCACCTGCCGTAGTATCCAACATGCTCGAAGGCTATGTGTTTGAGTGGCGCCTTCTGTACTATGGATTTTACAGGGTCCGTTGAGCCATCCCTCCAGTACGGTTCCGTGCCCTTTAGGGGTTTTTTGCTTTTTGGTTTTTAACCCAGGTGCTTGAGTATGACGCACCCTTTTATTTCGAACTAGGGTTGTGTTCAGGGCCGGATTGTCCCAAAACCTGGTTTCGGTTTTCCAGGCACTCTCCATCGCACAGTATTTTTGTACTATGGTTGCTAGGTCGGCGAAGCGTGTAACTTTGCGACGACTTATGGCGTTCATGATTCCCTTGTCCATGCAATTGTTGCAGAAAATTGAGATTGCGCTTTCGTCACGGCAGTCCTTTATCCTGTGCATAACTAGGAGAAATCTGGCCCAGTAATGATGTACTATTTCATCGGGCTCTTGCCGTATTTGAGATTGATCGCTTATGTTTGGGTGGGCGGGGGAATTAAATTTGGAACCTCGCCCCCTCTGAGGCTCAAAGGCCGAGAAGTTTCCGGATTTGGAAGCTTGGATTGCTGGATGTTGTCCAACAAATCTGGTCCAATGCCTGACTTTAGGTGCAGTACTTGATTGACGTCCGTCCCTCCACAGGAATCCGGCATGGAGGGATCGGGAATCCGGACATAACTGGTCTTTAACATAGAAGAAGAGTCGCCGCGTTGTTCTTCTACCACAACAACGTGGTGGGTAGCCTGGGGAGAGTTAATTTCTCTCTGATCGGTTTTAAGGCCAATCTGATCGTAGTCTGTGGCGACTCCCAGGGCGGCGATGCGATCCAAGAGCTCATTTAAGGAGGAGAGCTGGGTCTAGCTGCTCGGCGAATTCCGAGTTGACGTGAAGATCGCTTTTGATGACCTGAGAGGTCATTGTCGGAGCAGTGGCCGAACAGGCGGTCATAAGAAAACCGCCTAGCCGGATAGTTTGGCCGGTGGCCAAAGCTCCCTTGACGACGGCGCTATCTTTAAAGACGGGAAAAGGCATCCCTCCTGATTGCGACGGCACAGAGGAACTCTCAATGAAAGCACCAATGTCGGTGTCAAAATCGGCGGATCTCGGGTAGGGGGTCCTGAACTATGCGTCTAGGCGGATGGTAACAGGAGATAAGGGACACGATGTTTTACCCAGGTTCGGGCCCTCTCGATGGAGGTAAAACCCTACGTCCTGCTTGATTGATATTGATGATGTGGGTATTACAAGAGTAGATCTACCACGAGATCAAGGAGGCTAAACCCTAGAAGCTAGCCTATGGTATGATTGTTGTTCGTCCTATGGACTAAAGCCATCCGGTTTATATAGACACCGGAGAGGGCTAGGGTTACATAGAGTCGTTTACAATGGTAGGAGATCTACATGTCCGTATTGCCAAGCTTGCCTTCCACGCCAAGGAAAGTCCCATCCGGACACGGGACGAAGTCTTCAATCTTGTATCTTCATAGTCTTGGAGTCCGGCCGATGATGATAGTTCGGCTATCCGGACACCCCCTAATCCAGGACTCCCTCACACACATTTATAGATTAGTCTTCTTTTTTGAGGATTTAATTCTTTTGCTTTTTTTTGTTTTACAAGTGATAATCCATGAGGTAGATGCTTATATATTATGAGTCATGCATGAATGTAGTTCAGAATACACAAAGTCCTAAAATTAAAATTCAACTACACCGTGTTATTTTTTCTTTTTTGCTATCTTCGTTGCTTCACCAAATGCTTCACCAAATTAGAGAATCATTTTACCCGAGTCAAGGATATATGCGCTTCTTGATTCAAGTTTAGTTTTATTTTTTGTTGAATAAAAGACCTATACCAGTGCTTGATACATCTTTGGGCATTAATTCTATATCAAGTTCAAAATTTAGTTTGAGAAATATGTGCATCAAGATATGGACCTATACCACTTCACCAAAGATCTTTTAATACATCAATTCTATAAACTATACTAGTGCATCAAGATCAGAATCTATGCTAGTACATCAAGTTCAGAAATTAATTTGGTGCATAAAGTTCAGAACGCTATAAACTTTTTTTCAGATGCTAATCTGGTGAAACAATCCACTTCACAGTTTGGGAAATGCATGTAACTTAATAAACATGTAATCGTGCATCCACTTCATAGACTATAATAGTTCATCTAGTTAGGAAACAAGTTTTAATTAAGTTTTTAGTGACTAGTACTGGTACAACAGATGAATGATCAATAGTATGGGTTACAATGGATGAATGTACTTCAAAAACTAGTAAAGAAAGTTCTGAAATTAAATTAAGTACATCATGTTATTCTTCTTGTTGCTTTATACATAGTTTTAGTAATGCTGTATGTTCTTCATTGGTACTAGTTTAGTCTACTTTTGTTGAAATAGGATAACACAGAACCAGTGCTTCACCAAGTCCTTCGTTTATTTTCTTACGAAAATAACATTAGATCAAATTCAGAAAATACTTCACTACAAACCACACTAGTACATCTAGTTGGGAAACAAGTGTGATTAAATTTTCAGGATACATTACTAATAAAACAGATAAACCATATGCAGGGCAAATGAGTAGGATTGCTCAACATTTTGTGGCCGCTGCGATGTGGTACACCAAGCAGAGTTCCTCGATGCACAACTACAGGACTGCCGCCATCTATGGAGGTTTTTCCTCGTCAGTGTACTCCACATCAACTCCGATGAAGCTTGGATACAAGCCGCTTCCCTTCATCCTGAGCCTGCTTATATCTTGCCGTGGAGCTCAACCCCTTTGAGCGTTCTGGTGTACTCGCGCTTCTCGCCGGGGACGTTAATGTCGACGAGGCTGCTCCTCTTGTCCGACGTCTTGGCATGATGACGCTTGGCGGACGGTTCCTCCGCCATGGCCTTCCTTCGCCGACTGTGGGATTTGGAGAGAGACGCTGGAGGTTTGTGTGCAGTGGAAATGGAAGCAGCAATGGTGGTTTGTGGGAACGAGGGAGAGATATAAGAAAATGGGGTATTTTTGCAGTGCATCGGCGGTGGTGTGTGGGAGGCGGTTCGTCGGGGGCGTGTGTGTAGTGGTCGTGGGGGTCGCCGTTTGCAGTGCGTTGTGGCAACCGCCCAGTGGGTGGCGTGGGTGGTGGTGTGGAAGAATTAACCGTCCAAGTTAAATGGTTTTTACTGTTGAACTGACTAGTCTTGTCAAGCTGTACTTATGACCTGCCAAATCCCACTTGCACGTCTCTGCGGTGGTGATGATGGCATTTTGCACTGTTTAGGTGACATATGGATCTGTGATGTTTTTCCGTGTGGATGTTTAAGTATTGTTTTTCTATTGAAGCGTTTATACACTAGTGTATGTCAAAACATTTTTTCAGTGCCCTGGGAGTTGTTGCTCAAAACTTGTACTTATTTTATTTTCATCTGTACCAACCAAAGTTAGGCCTTTATAGTTTTTGTATTCTCATTTTTAGCGCACTTATGTTTTAGTACTGTGTGAACTGAATTGTAATGTCAAACAACGCATGGGTTTGAAATTTGATGTCAGAGTGGTGCGAGTGGCATGACTGATCCTGTTGTTTTAGTATTGATGTCGTATGCATGTTTGAACTGATTTTTTTATAACTTATGTTGGGGGTGGGGGTTTGAGATTATTTTACGACCAGATCGTTCGTTGTGGTGTGGACAGATTTTATATAAATAAGAAATTTAGCAGAATTGACAAATAAATTCTATTTGAACTTTTTGAGCTTTAGTAGTTGAACTTGTCAGATTTTGTATAAATATGAAATTTAGCATAATTGACAAACATTATATGTTTGAACTTTTTGAATTTTAGTAGTTGAACTTGTCAGATTTTATATAAATGTGAAATTTAGCATAATTGACAA